>NC_091285.1:534465150-534492650 GCF_032444005.1 Ranitomeya imitator
GAACTACACACTCATGTAATGTGTCCCCTCACACCGTCCAACCGTCCCGGAGGTGGGACTTTCCTTTGTAATGTGACACAGCACAGCCGTCATTGCTACCCCCTTGGCACCGTGCGCTGCCTCCTTAGCGTTGTTTGATTCCGTCATGGACCCTGCGCTGTTATGTTATCCCTTGGCCATGCACAGTTTGCGCTGCCCGTCCTCTGACATCATTTGTTGTCGTCCTGGCTGCGCCTGTGCGTCCACGCTGCCCGAAATCACACCTCGCAGTGTCGTCTAATGTGATCCCACAGTGGGCCTGGTATCCATGGCCATGCGCAGTGCATATACTAGCCTCTCACTCCCCTTCTTCACGCTTCTTCAGACTAGGCGGCGTCAGCTGATCCCTAATAGCATGCCACGGCCGTGACGCCGCACAGTCTGAAGAAGCAGGAAGGAGGTGAGTGAGAGGCGATGATATGCACTGCGCATGCCCATGGATCCCTGGCCCGCAGTGGGACTACATTAGATGACACTGCAAGGTTGGATCTCGGGCAGCTTGGACGCACAGGCACTGCCAGCCTGACACCTACATGATGTCAGAAGACGGGCACCGCTAACTGTGCATGGCCAAGGGATAACATTACAGTGCGGGCTCCGTGACAGAACCAAACAACGTTGAGGAGGTGGTGCCCGGCACCAAGGGGGTTGGAATGACGGCTGTGCTGTGTCACATTACAAAGGAAAGTCCCACTTCCGGGATGGTTTGACGGTGTGAGGGGACACATTATATGAGTGTGTACTTCAGCGTTTGCAAGGAGCATAATTTTCGGAGCCAGCCACCATTTTCCATGTGCAGTATTACTGCTGTACAAGATGGCTCTTTCAGCAACAAATGCCTGGGGGGGGGGGTTAAAGGTTCCCCTTTCAACTTGCTCCACTGCAGGCTTCGGCCTACACTCTGCTCCTCTTTGATTCCCTGGTTTCAACACTGTCAGTTGCCACCTGGAAGTGTTGTCTACACAGAAAAAAACACTAGGTGATGTGTCAGTGGGGTTCAGCACCGCCAGCTGTTCCCCTGCTGTGTAGTCGGCAACGTGTCCAGCACAAGCCACGCTGGCACAACAGAACAAAAGCTGCCACAGTGCAGGCTTCGGCCCTACACTCTGCTCCTCTCCTCCTCCTGCTGACCCTGGCTCAAACACCGCTAGTTTTTGCCCGGAAGTGCTAGCTGCACAGAGAAAAACACCAGCCAATGTGTTAGTGGGGTTCAGCAACGCCAGCTGTTCCCCTGCTGTGTAGCCGGCAACGTGACCTGCAAACGCCATGCAGGCACAGGAACTGAATTAAAAGGGAACCTGGCCCCACCCCCCCAGGTGTTTCTATGTATAACAGCCACCTAGTACAGCAGTACTGCTGCATTTGTACAAGGTGGCTGACTTTTTCTCCTTGCCCACGTGGAACTCAACACTGTACAAAATGTGTCTCATTGAGACCATTCCACTGTCCCTGAGGTGTGACTTTCCTTTGTAATGATACGCAGCACCCCCCTTGGTAGCGTTTCCCGTCTTTTGTCATCATGGTTAGCTGGCTGCGCCTGTGCATCCGCCCTGCTAGAAACAACGCCCCTCGTTGTCATATTTATTTTGTCAGCGAGGGTGTGGTTTATGGGCACGAGCAGTGCATATGTTCGCCTGTCTTAACTCATCTCCTTCCGCCTTCTTCAGACTGTGCGGCCTCCTGGCCGTGGTAGGCGATAAGGGATCAGCTGAGGCCGCCCAGTCTGGAGCCGGTGTAAGGACATGTGTAAGCGGCAAACCTATTTACTGCACAAGGCCACGAATCCCAGCCACGTAGTGTGATTGTTTGAAAACACACTGTGGGTCTGGGATTCATGTCCATCGCTAACCGCAACGGCCGACATGAAATGAGGTCAGAAGACAGGAAGCGCTCACAGCGCATGGCCAAGGGATCACAATAGCGCAGACTCCTGTACAGCAAATAACAACGCTCAGGAATCTGCGCCCAGTACCTAGGTGCAAATTTTGACACCTGTGCTGCGTCTCGTTAAAAAGACAAGTCACGCCTCCACAACTGTTTGACAGTATAATGGGCTAAATAGTGTACGTGTTTTAGTCAGCGTGTGCAAGGAGCAAAACAAATAGAGCAACCTTTTACTTGTGCAGCATTAATGCTGCACAAGGTGTGGCTCTTGTACCTTGCAACACCTGAGGGGGGGGTTAAAGGTAACCTTTGAAATTGGTTCAACTAGGCTTCGGCCTACACTCTGCTCCTCTACTCCTCCTGCTGACCCTGGGCTCAAACACCGCTAGTTTTTGCCCGGAAATGCTAGCTGCACAGAGAAAAACACCAGCCAATGTGTTAGTGGGGTTCAGCACCGCCAGCTGTTCCCCTGCTGTGTAGTCGGCAACGTGTCCAGCACAAGCCACGCTGGCACAACCGACCAAAAGCTGCCACCAGTGCAGGCTTCGGCCTACACTTTGCTCCTCTCCTCCTCCTGCTGACCCTGGGCTCAAACAACGCCAGTTTCTGCCCGGACATGCAATCTGCACAGAGAAAAACACCAGTCAATGTGTCAGTGGGGTTCAGCAACGCCAGCTGTTCCCCTGCTGTGTAGCTTGCAACGTGACCTGCAAACGCCACGCAGGCACATGAACTGAAATTGAAGGGAGCCTGCCCCCCACCCACAGGTGTTTCTATGTATATCAGCCACCTTGTACAGCAGTACTGCTGCATTTGTACGAGGTGGCTGACTTTTTCTCCTTGCCCACGTGGAACTCAACACGTACAAAATGTGTCTCATTAGAGACCATTACAATGTCCCTGAGGTGTGACTTTCCTTTGTAATGACACGCAGCACCACCCTTGTTAGCGCTGCCCGTCTTTTGACATCATTGGTTAGCTGGCTGCGCCTGTGCATCTCCCCTGCTCGAAACAACGGCCCTCGGTGTCTTATTTTTTTGGACAGCGAGGGTGTGATTGATGGGCATGTGCAGTGCATATGTTTGCCTGTGTTCACTCATCTCCTTCCGCCTTCTTCAGACTGGGTGTCCTCATGGCCGCGGCAGGCGATAAGGGATCAGATGAGGCCGCCCAGTCTGAAGCAGGTGTAAGGACATGTGTGAGCGGCAAACATATTTAGTGCACCAGGGCACGAATCCCAGCACCGCAGTGTGATTTTTTAAAAACACACTGTGGGTCTGGGATTCATGTCCATCGCTAACCGCAACGGCCGACATGAAATGAGGTCAGAAGACAGGAAGCGCTCACAGCGCATGGCCAAGGGATCACAATAGCGCAGACTCCTGTACAGCAAATAACAACGCTCAGGAATCTGCGCCCAGTACCTAGGTGCAAATTTTGACACCTGTGCTGCGTCTCGTTAAAAAGACAAGTCACGCCTCCACAACTGTTTGACAGTATAATGGGCTAAATAGTGTACGTGTTTTAGTCAGCGTGTGCAAGGAGCAAAACAAATAGAGCAACCTTTTACTTGTGCAGCATTAATGCTGCACAAGGTGTGGCTCTTGTACCTTGCAACACCTGAGGGGGGGGTTAAAGGTAACCTTTGAAATTGGTTCAACTAGGCTTCGGCCTACACTCTGCTCCTCTACTCCTCCTGCTGACCCTGGGCTCAAACACCGCTAGTTTTTGCCCGGAAATGCTAGCTGCACAGAGAAAAACACCAGCCAATGTGTTAGTGGGGTTCAGCACCGCCAGCTGTTCCCCTGCTGTGTAGTCGGCAACGTGTCCAGCACAAGCCACGCTGGCACAACCGACCAAAAGCTGCCACCAGTGCAGGCTTCGGCCTACACTTTGCTCCTCTCCTCCTCCTGCTGACCCTGGGCTCAAACAACGCCAGTTTCTGCCCGGACATGCTAGCTGCACAGAGAAAAACACCAGCCAATGTGTTAGTGGGGTTCAGCACCGCCTGCTGTTCCCCCGCTGTGTAGCCGGCATCGTGTCCAGCACAAGCCACGCTGGCACAACCGACCAAAAGCTGCCACCAGTGCAGGCTTCGGCCTACACTTTGCTCCTCTCCTCCTCCTGCTGACCCTGGGCTCAAACAACGCCAGTTTCTGCCCGGACATGCTAGCTGCACAGAGAAAAACACCAGCCAATGTGTTAGTGGGGTTCAGCAACGCCAGCTGTTCCCCTGCTGTGTAGCTTGCAACGTGACCTGCAAACGCCACGCAGGCACATGAACTGAAATTGAAGGGAGCCTGCCCCCCACCCACAGGTGTTTCTATGTATATCAGCCACCTTGTACAGCAGTACTGCTGCATTTGTACGAGGTGGCTGACTTTTTCTCCTTGCCCACGTGGAACTCAACACGTACAAAATGTGTCTCATTAGAGACCATTACAATGTCCCTGAGGTGTGACTTTCCTTTGTAATGACACGCAGCACCCCCATTGTTAGCGCTGCCCGTCTCCTGACATCATTGGTTGGCTGGCTGTGCCTGTGCGTCCCCCCTGCCCGACACAACGCCCCCCGTTGTCTCATATATTTTGACTGCGAGGGTGTGATTGATGGGCACGAGCAGTGCATATGTTCCCCTGTTTTCACTCCCCTCCTTCCGCCTTCTTCTGACTGTGCGGCCTCATGGCCGCGGCATGCGATAAGGGATCAGCTGAGGCCGCCCAGTCTGAAGCAGGTGTAAGGACATGTGTGAGCGGCGAACATATTTACTGCACAAGGCCACGAATCCCAGCACCGCAGTGTGACTTTAGGAAAAGCCACTGTGGGTCTGGGATTTATGGCCATCGTTAACCGCACCGGCCAACATGAAATGAGGTCATGAGACGGCCTGCACTAACAGGGTATTGCCAAGGGATAACACAAGAGCGCAGACTCCTGTACAGCAAATAACAACGCTCAGGAATCTGCGCCCAGTACCTAGGTGCAAATTTTGACACCTGTGCTGCGTCTCGTTAAAAAGACAAGTCACGCCTCCACAACTGTTTGACAGTATAATGGGCTAAATAGTGTACGTGTTTAATTCAGCGTGTGCAAGGAGCAAAATTAAATAGAGCAACCTTTGACTTGTGCATCATTAATGCTGTTCAAGGTGTGGCTCTTGTACCTTGCAACACCTGAGGGGGGGGTTAAAGGTAACCTTTGAAATTGGTTCAACTAGGCTTCGGCCTACACTCTGCTCCTCTACTCCTCCTGCTGACCCTGGGCTCAAACACCGCTAGTTTTTGCCCGGAAATGCTAGCTGCACAGAGAAAAACACCAGCCAATGTGTTAGTGGGGTTCAGCACCGCCAGCTGTTCCCCTGCTGTGTAGTCGGCAACGTGTCCAGCACAAGCCACGCTGGCACAACAGAACAAAAGCTGCCACCAGTGCAGGCTTCGGCCTACACTTTGCTCCTCTCCTCCTCCTCCTGCTGACCCTGGGCTCTAACACCGCTAGTTTTTGCCCGGACATGCAATCTGCACAGAGAAAAACACCAGTCAATGTGTCAGTGGGGTTCAGCAACGCCAGCTGTTCCCCTGCTGTGTAGCTTGCAACGTGACCTGCAAACGCCACGCAGGCACATGAACTGAAATTGAAGGGAGCCTGCCCCCCACCCCCCCAGGTGTTTCTATGTATAACAGCCACCTTGTACAGCAGTACTGCTGCATTTGTACAAGGTGGCTGACTTTTTCTCCTTGCACACGTGGAACTCAACAAGTACAAAATGTGTCTCATTACAGACCATTACAATGTCCCTGAGGTGTGACTTTCCTTTTTAATGACACGCAGCACCCCCATTGTTAGCGCTGCCCGTCTCCTGACATCATTGGTTGGCTGGCTGTGCCTGTGCGTCCCCCCTGCCCGACACAACGCCCCCCGTTGTCTCATATATTTTGACTGCGAGGGTGTGATTGATGGGCACGAGCAGTGCATATGTTCCCCTGTTTTCACTCCCCTCCTTCCGCCTTCTTCTGACTGTGCGGCCTCATGGCCGCGGCATGCGATAAGGGATCAGCTGAGGCCGCCCAGTCTGAAGCAGGTGTAAGGACATGTGTGAGCGGCGAACATATTTACTGCACAAGGCCACGAATCCCAGCACCGCAGTGTGACTTTAGGAAAAGCCACTGTGGGTCTGGGATTTATGGCCATCGTTAACCGCACCGGCCAACATGAAATGAGGTCATGAGACGGCCTGCACTAACAGGGTATTGCCAAGGGATAACACAAGAGCGCAGTTTCCTGTACTGCAAATAACAACGGTAAGGAATCTGCGCACAGCACCTAGGTGTAAATTTGTACACCTGTGCTGCGTCTCCTTAAAAAGACTAGTAGTCACGCCTCCACTACTGTTTGACAGTATAATGGGCTAAATAGTGTACGTGTTTAATTCAGCGTGTGCAAGGAGCAAAATTAAATAGAGCAACCTTTGACTTGTGCATCATTAATGCTGTTCAAGGTGTGGCTCTTGTACCTTGCAACACCTGAGGGGGGGGGTTAAAGGTAACCTTGGAAATTGGTTCAACTAGGCTTCGGCCTACACTCTGCTCCTCTACTCCTCCTGCTGACCCTGGGCTCAAACACCGCTAGTTTTTGCCCGGAAATGCTAGCTGCACAGAGAAAAACACCAGCCAATGTGTTAGTGGGGTTCAGCACCGCCAGCTGTTCCCCCGCTGTGTAGCCGGCATCGTGTCCAGCACAAGCCACGCTGGCACAACCGACCAAAAGCTGCCACCAGTGCAGGCTTCGGCCTACACTTTGCTCCTCTCCTCCTCCTCCTGCTGACCCTGGGCTCTAACACCGCTAGTTTTTGCCCGGACATGCAATCTGCACAGAGAAAAACACCAGTCAATGTGTCAGTGGGGTTCAGCAACGCCAGCTGTTCCCCTGCTGTGTAGCTTGCAACGTGACCTGCAAACGCCACGCAGGCACATGAACTGAAATTGAAGGGAGCCTGCCCCCCACCCACAGGTGTTTCTATGTATAACAGCCACCTTGTACAGCAGTACTGCTGCATTTGTACGAGGTGGCTGACTTTTTCTCCTTGCCCACGTGGAACTCAACACGTACAAAATGTGTCTCATTAGAGACCATTACAATGTCCCTGAGGTGTGACTTTCCTTTGTAATGACACGCAGCACCACCCTTGTTAGCGCTGCCCGTCTTTTGACATCATTGGTTAGCTGGCTGCGCCTGTGCATCTCCCCTGCTCGAAACAACGCCCCTCGGTGTCTTATTTTTTTGGACAGCGAGGGTGTGATTGATGGGCATGTGCAGTGCATATGTTTGCCTGTGTTCACTCATCTCCTTCCGCCTTCTTCAGACTGGGTGTCCTCATGGCCTCGGCAGGCGATAAGGGATCAGATGAGGCCGTCCAGTCTGAAGCAGGTGTAAGGACATGTGTGAGCGGCAAACATATTTACTGCACCAGGGCACGAATCCCAGCACCGCAGTGTGATTTTTTAAAAACACACTGTGGGTCTGGGATTCATGTCCATCGCTAACCGCAACGGCCAACATGAAATGAGGTCATAAGACAGGAAGCGCTCACAGCGCATGGCCAAAGGATCACAAGAGCGCAGACTCCTGTACAGCAACTAACAACGCTCAGGAAGCTGCGCCCATGCAAAAAGGTGTTTTCGACACCTGTGCTGCTTTTCTTTAAAAAGACAAGTCACGCCTCCACTACTGTTAAACAGTATAATGGGCTAAATAGTCTACGTGTTGCATTCAGCTTGTGCAAGTAGACAAATTAATAGAGCAACCTTTTACTTGTGCAGCATTAATGCTGCAGAAGGAGTGGCTCTTGTTCTTTGTAACACCTGAGGGGGGGTTAAAGGTAACCTTTGAAATTGGTTCAACTAGGCTTCGGCCTACACTCTGCTCCTCTCCTCCTCCTGCTGACCCTGGGCTCTAACAACGCTAGTTTTTGCCCGGAAATGCTAGCTGCACAGAGAAAAACACCAGCCAATGTGTTAGTGGGGTTCAGCAACGCCAGCTGTTCCCCCGCTGTGTAGCCGGCATCGTGTCCAGCACAAGCCACGCTGGCACAACCGACCAAAAGCTGCCACCAGTGCAGGCTTCGGCCTACACTTTGCTCCTCTCCTCCTCCTCCTGCTGACCCTGGGCTCAAACACCGCTAGTTTTTGCCCGGAAATGCTAGCTGCACAGAGAAAAACACCAGCCAATGTGTTAGTGGGGTTCAGCAACGCCAGCTGTTCCCCCGCTGTGTAGCCGGCATCGTGTCCAGCACAAGCCACGCTGGCACAACCGACCAAAAGCTGCCACCAGTGCAGGCTTCGGCCTACACTTTGCTCCTCTCCTCCTCCTCCTGCTGACCCTGGGCTCAAACACCGCTAGTTTTTGCCCGGAAATGCTAGCTGCACAGAGAAAAACACCAGCCAATGTGTTAGTGGGGTTCAGCACCGCCAGCTGTTCCCCTGCTGTGCAGCTTGCAACGTGACCTGCAAACGCCACGCAGGCACATGAACTGAAATTGAAGGGAGCCTGGCCCCCACCCCCAGGTGTTTCTATGTATAACAGCCACCTTGTACAGCAGTACTGCTGCATTTGTACAAGGTGGCTGATGTTTTCTCCTTGCCCACGTGGAACTCAACACGTACAAAATGTGTCTCTTTGAGACCATTCCACTGTCCCTGAGGTGTGACTTTCCTTTCTAATGATACGCAGCACCCCCCTTGGTAGCGCTTCCCGTCTTCTGACATCATTGGTTGGCTACTTGCGCCTGTTCGTCCGCCCTGCCTGAATAAAATGCTCCTCGTTGTCTTAATTATTTTGACTGCGAGGGTGTGATTGATGGGCACGAGCAGTGCATATCTTCGCCTGTCTTAACTCATCTCCTTCAGCCTTCTTCAGACTGTGCAGCCTCATGGCCGCGGCATGCAAGAAGGGATCAGCAGAGGCCGCCCAGTCTGAAGCAGGTGTAAGGACGTGTGTGAGCGGCCAAAATATTTACTGCTCAAGGCCACGAATCCCAGCACCGCAGTGTGGCTTTATGAAAAGACACTGTGGGTCTGGGATTTATGGCCATCGTTAACCGCACCGGCCAACATGAAATGATGTCATAAGATGGGCAGCGCTAACAGGGCATTGCCAAGGGATAACACAAGAGCGCAGACTCCTGTACAGCAAATAACAACGCTCAGGAAGCTGCTCCAAGCACCAAGGCGTTATTTTGGACACCTGTGCTGCGTCTCATCAAAAAACCAAGTCACGCATCCACTACAGTTTGACTGTAGAATGGGGTAAATTGTGTATGTCTTTCATTCAGCGTGTGCAAGTAGACAAATTAATAGAGCAACCTTTCACTTGTGCAGCATTAATACTGCACAAGGTGTGTCTCTTGTACTTTGTAACACCTGAGGGGGGGGTTAAAGGTTTCCTTTGAAATTGGTTCAACTAAGCTTCGGCCTACACTCTGCTCCTCTCCTCCTCCTCCTGCTTCAACACGGGCTCTAACATCGCTAGTTTTTGCCCGCAAGTGCTAGCTGCACAGAGAAAAACACACGCCATTGTGTTAGTGGGGTTCAGCAACGCCAGCTGTTCCCCCAGTGTGTAGCCGGCAAAGTGTCCTGCAAACGCAACGCAGACACAAAGCTGCCTCCAGTGCAGGCTTCGGCCTACACTCATCTCCCCCTGCTTACCCTTTGCTCCAACACCGCTAGTTGGGGCTCTAGGAAGACAATCTTTAATAGGCAAGGCAACGCATCCGGGTTCCAGCACCGCCAGCTGGTTCTCGGCAGTGTTCTTGTCACAGGTACTCCCTCGTGCCAAGCCTGGTTTCAGCACCGTCAGCTGTTTCCGGGTTGTGTCAACTTCACTGAGACACCTATGCTTGCCTCGTCGTGGTGCGGTCGGGTTAGCCAACTCCAGGGTGCCTCCAGTTTAGGAGCTTCCTATGTGGGCTGCGTGAACTGGTAGTCAAGGCTGGTTCTGTAGTGCCAGTAGGCCCAGCTCCCCCTGTAGGACTGTTGGGGTTCGGTAACTGCGGCTGCCTCGCGGCCTAGCTGTTCTCTCCTCTCCTGTGGACCTTCGGGTCCACCACCTGGTTCCAGCACCGTCAGCTGGTTCCGGGCCGAGCCTTTGGCTTAGGTGCCTCCTCCTGGGTATCCGAGTTCCGCCAACGCCAGGCGGTCCTTGGTAGTGCTTTTAAGCGCGGGCACCTACAGCTTAGTAACCGGGTTCCAGCACCGTCAGCTGGTCCTCGGTCGTGCCATTGGCTCTTGCACACTGGGGCAACGCATCCGGGTTCCAGCACCGCCAGCTGGTTCTCGGCAGTGTTTTTGTCACAGGTACTCCCTCGTGCCAAGCCTGGTTTCAGCACCGTCAGCTGTTTCCGGGTTGTGTCAAGCTCACTGAGACACCTATGCTTGCCTCGTCGTGGTGCGGTCGGGTTAGCCAACTCCAGGGTGCCTCCAGTTTAGGAGCTTCCTATGTGGGCTGCGTGAACTGGTAGTCAAGGCTGGTTCTGTAGTGCCAGTAGGCCCAGCTCCCCCTGTAGGACTGTTGGGGTTCGGTAACTGCGGCTGCCTCGCGGCCTAGCTGTTCTCTCCTCTCCTGTGGACCTTCGGGTCCACCACCTGGTTCCAGCACCGTCAGCTGGTTCCGGGCCGAGCCTTTGGCTTAGGTGCCTCCTCCTGGGTATCCGAGTTCCGCCAACGCCAGGCGGTCCTTGGTAGTGCTTTTAAGCGCGGGCACCTACAGCTTAGTAACCGGGTTCCAGCACCGTCAGCTGGTCCTCGGTCGTGCCATTGGCTCTTGCACACTGGGGCAACGCATCCGGGTTCCAGCACCGCCAGCTGGTTCTCGGCAGTGTTCTTGTCACAGGTACTCCCTCGTGCCAAGCCTGGTTTCAGCACCGTCAGCTGTTTCCGGGTTGTGTCAACTTCACTGAGACACCTATGCTTGCCTCGTCGTGGTGCGGTCGGGTTAGCCAACTCCAGGGTGCCTCCAGTTTAGGAGCTTCCTATGTGGGCTGCGTGAACTGGTAGTCAAGGCTGGTTCTGTAGTGCCAGTAGGCCCAGCTCCCCCTGTAGGACTGTTGGGGTTCGGTAACTGCGGCTGCCTCGCGGCCTAGCTGTTCTCTCCTCTCCTGTGGACCTTCGGGTCCACCACCTGGTTCCAGCACCGTCAGCTGGTTCCGGGCCGAGCCTTTGGCTTAGGTGCCTCCTCCTGGGTATCCGAGTTCCGCCAACGCCAGGCGGTCCTTGGTAGTGCTTTTAAGCGCGGGCACCTACAGCTTAGTAACCGGGTTCCAGCACCGTCAGCTGGTCCTCGGTCGTGCCATTGGCTCTTGCACACTGGGGCAACGCATCCGGGTTCCAGCACCGCCAGCTGGTTCTCGGCAGTGTTTTTGTCACAGGTACTCCCTCGTGCCAAGCCTGGTTTCAGCACCGTCAGCTGTTTCCGGGTTGTGTCAAGCTCACTGAGACACCTATGCTTGCCTCGTCGTGGTGCGGTCGGGTTAGCCAACTCCAGGGTGCCTCCAGTTTAGGAGCTTCCTATGTGGGCTGCGTGAACTGGTAGTCAAGGCTGGTTCTGTAGTGCCAGTAGGCCCAGCTCCCCCTGTAGGACTGTTGGGGTTCGGTAACTGCGGCTGCCTCGCGGCCTAGCTGTTCTCTCCTCTCCTGTGGACCTTCGGGTCCACCACCTGGTTCCAGCACCGTCAGCTGGTTCCGGGCCGAGCCTTTGGCTTAGGTGCCTCCTCCTGGGTATCCGAGTTCCGCCAACGCCAGGCGGTCCTTGGTAGTGCTTTTAAGCGCGGGCACCTACAGCTTAGTAACCGGGTTCCAGCACCGTCAGCTGGTCCTCGGTCGTGCCATTGGCTCTTGCACACTGGGGCAACGCATCCGGGTTCCAGCACCGCCAGCTGGTTCTCGGCAGTGTTTTTGTCACAGGTACTCCCTCGTGCCAAGCCTGGTTTCAGCACCGTCAGCTGTTTCCGGGTTGTGTCAAGCTCACTGAGACACCTATGCTTGCCTCGTCGTGGTGCGGTCGGGTTAGCCAACTCCAGGGTGCCTCCAGTTTAGGAGCTTCCTATGTGGGCTGCGTGAACTGGTAGTCAAGGCTGGTTCTGTAGTGCCAGTAGGCCCAGCTCCCCCTGTAGGACTGTTGGGGTTCGGTAACTGCGGCTGCCTCGCGGCCTAGCTGTTCTCTCCTCTCCTGTGGACCTTCGGGTCCACCACCTGGTTCCAGCACCGTCAGCTGGTTCCGGGCCGAGCCTTTGGCTTAGGTGCCTCCTCCTGGGTATCCGAGTTCCGCCAACGCCAGGCGGTCCTTGGTAGTGCTTTTAAGCGCGGGCACCTACAGCTTAGTAACCGGGTTCCAGCACCGTCAGCTGGTCCTCGGTCGTGCCATTGGCTCTTGCACACTGGGGCAACGCATCCGGGTTCCAGCACCGCCAGCTGGTTCTCGGCAGTGTTTTTGTCACAGGTACTCCCTCGTGCCAAGCCTGGTTTCAGCACCGTCAGCTGTTTCCGGGTTGTGTCAAGCTCACTGAGACACCTATGCTTGCCTCGTCGTGGTGCGGTCGGGTTAGCCAACTCCAGGGTGCCTCCAGTTTAGGAGCTTCCTATGTGGGCTGCGTGAACTGGTAGTCAAGGCTGGTTCTGTAGTGCCAGTAGGCCCAGCTCCCCCTGTAGGACTGTTGGGGTTCGGTAACTGCGGCTGCCTCGCGGCCTAGCTGTTCTCTCCTCTCCTGTGGACCTTCGGGTCCACCACCTGGTTCCAGCACCGTCAGCTGGTTCCGGGCCGAGCCTTTGGCTTAGGTGCCTCCTCCTGGGTATCCGAGTTCCGCCAACGCCAGGCGGTCCTTGGTAGTGCTTTTAAGCGCGGGCACCTACAGCTTAGTAACCGGGTTCCAGCACCGTCAGCTGGTCCTCGGTCGTGCCATTGGCTCTTGCACACTGGGGCAACGCATCCGGGTTCCAGCACCGCCAGCTGGTTCTCGGCAGTGTTCTTGTCACAGGTACTCCCTCGTGCCAAGCCTGGTTTCAGCACCGTCAGCTGTTTCCGGGTTGTGTCAACTTCACTGAGACACCTATGCTTGCCTCGTCGTGGTGCGGTCGGGTTAGCCAACTCCAGGGTGCCTCCAGTTTAGGAGCTTCCTATGTGGGCTGCGTGAACTGGTAGTCAAGGCTGGTTCTGTAGTGCCAGTAGGCCCAGCTCCCCCTGTAGGACTGTTGGGGTTCGGTAACTGCGGCTGCCTCGCGGCCTAGCTGTTCTCTCCTCTCCTGTGGACCTTCGGGTCCACCACCTGGTTCCAGCACCGTCAGCTGGTTCCGGGCCGAGCCTTTGGCTTAGGTGCCTCCTCCTGGGTATCCGAGTTCCGCCAACGCCAGGCGGTCCTTGGTAGTGCTTTTAAGCGCGGGCACCTACAGCTTAGTAACCGGGTTCCAGCACCGTCAGCTGGTCCTCGGTCGTGCCATTGGCTCTTGCACACTGGGGCAACGCATCCGGGTTCCAGCACCGCCAGCTGGTTCTCGGCAGTGTTTTTGTCACAGGTACTCCCTCGTGCCAAGCCTGGTTTCAGCACCGTCAGCTGTTTCCGGGTTGTGTCAAGCTCACTGAGACACCTATGCTTGCCTCGTCGTGGTGCGGTCGGGTTAGCCAACTCCAGGGTGCCTCCAGTTTAGGAGCTTCCTATGTGGGCTGCGTGAACTGGTAGTCAAGGCTGGTTCTGTAGTGCCAGTAGGCCCAGCTCCCCCTGTAGGACTGTTGGGGTTCGGTAACTGCGGCTGCCTCGCGGCCTAGCTGTTCTCTCCTCTCCTGTGGACCTTCGGGTCCACCACCTGGTTCCAGCACCGTCAGCTGGTTCCGGGCCGAGCCTTTGGCTTAGGTGCCTCCTCCTGGGTATCCGAGTTCCGCCAACGCCAGGCGGTCCTTGGTAGTGCTTTTAAGCGCGGGCACCTACAGCTTAGTAACCGGGTTCCAGCACCGTCAGCTGGTCCTCGGTCGTGCCATTGGCTCTTGCACACTGGGGCAACGCATCCGGGTTCCAGCACCGCCAGCTGGTTCTCGGCAGTGTTCTTGTCACAGGTACTCCCTCGTGCCAAGCCTGGTTTCAGCACCGTCAGCTGTTTCCGGGTTGTGTCAACTTCACTGAGACACCTATGCTTGCCTCGTCGTGGTGCGGTCGGGTTAGCCAACTCCAGGGTGCCTCCAGTTTAGGAGCTTCCTATGTGGGCTGCGTGAACTGGTAGTCAAGGCTGGTTCTGTAGTGCCAGTAGGCCCAGCTCCCCCTGTAGGACTGTTGGGGTTCGGTAACTGCAGCTGCCTCGCGGCCTAGCTGTTCTCTCCTCTCCTGTGGACCTTCGGGTCCACCACCTGGTTCCAGCACCGTCAGCTGGTTCCGGGCCGAGCCTTTGGCTTAGGTGCCTCCTCCTGGGTATCCGAGTTCCGCCAACGCCAGGCGGTCCTTGGTAGTGCTTTTAAGCGCGGGCACCTACAGCTTAGTAACCGGGTTCCAGCACCGTCAGCTGGTCCTCGGTCGTGCCATTGGCTCTTGCACACTGGGGCAACGCATCCGGGTTCCAGCACCGCCAGCTGGTTCTCGGCAGTGTTCTTGTCACAGGTACTCCCTCGTGCCAAGCCTGGTTTCAGCACCGTCAGCTGTTTCCGGGTTGTGTCAACTTCACTGAGACGCCTATGCTTGCCCCGTCGTGGTGCGGTCGAGTTAGCCAACTCCAGGGTGCCTCCAGTTTAGGAGCTTCCTATGTGGGCTGCGTGAACTGGTAGTCAAGGCTGGTTATGTAGTGCCAGTAGGCCCAGCTCCCCCTGTAGGACTGTTGGGGTTCGGTAACTGCGGCTGCCTCGCGGCCTAGCTGTTCTCTCCTCTCCTGTGGGCCTTCGGGTCCACCACCTGGTTCCAGCACCGTCAGCTGGTTCTCGGCAGTGTCTTTTGCTCTTGTACCTTCTGCTCCCCATCCTGGTTCCAGTACCGTCAGCTGGTTCCGGGCAGAGCCTTTGGCTTAGGTGCCTCCTTCTGGGTATCCAAGTTCCACCAACGTCAGGTGGTCCTTGGTAGTGCTTTCAGGCACGGGTACCTCCTGCTTAGTAACCGGGTTCCAGTAACGTCAGCTGGTCCTCGGTAGTTCCATTGGCTCTTGGACCTTCGGCTACCCATCCGGGTTCCAGTACCGTCAGCTGGTTCTCGGCAGTGTCTTTTGCTCTTGTACCTTCTGCTCCCCATCCTGGTTCCAGTAACGTCAGCTGGTTCCGGGCAGAGCCTTTGGCTTAGGTGCCTCCTTCTGGGTATCCGAGTTCCGTCAACGTCAGGCGGTCCTTGGTAGTGCTTTTTAGCACGGGTACCTCCTGCTTAGTAACCGGGTTCCAGTAACGTCAGCTGGTCCTCGGTAGTTCCATAGGCTCTTGAACCTTCGGGTAGCCATCCGAGTTCCAGTTCCATCAGCTGGTTCTTGGCATTTTCTCAGCCTTCTTGTACCTTCTGCTACATTTCCAAGTTGAAGACCCTAACGTCGACGACCCGGAAGACCACCACGATGACGACGACACGGAAGACCACCCCGATGACGACGACGACGACGGCGGAGATGACGACACTGGAGACGACGACCCTGGAGACGACAACATGGAAGACCGAGAAGCAGAAGAACAAGAGGCTGCAGAACAAAGAGCAGAAGAACATTAAGCATAAGACTTAATATCAGAGCAAAAGATATTATCTAAATTATATGCAGAAGAAGACTAAGCAGTGTATGGGGGTGAGTCCGTTCCTCCTCGTGGTGCCCCTGGATAAAGCCTGATGCTGCAGGCCAAACTGAACGCGGACAAATGTAACTTTTGTGACTGGCAGAACGGAAGGTGTAATCTTCAAACTTTTATAGATAACAACTACGGGAATGCCTGTCACAAATGAGAATATGATGAAGAAGTAGAATAGGAAGAATAATAACAGTGGAATAAAAAGAATATGTAGAATAAGAAGAATAATAATAGTTGAATAAAATGAATATGAAGAATGTAATAAAAAAAAAAAAATAGGTAGAAGATGAAGAAGAAGATGAATAAGGTGAAGAAGTTGATGTCAAAGATGCTGATGATGATGAAGATGAAAGTGTGGGAAAAGAAAAAAAAAAAGAAAAAAAAGAAGGGGAAGGGCGTGGAATAGTGAAACATCAATATCTGACAAAATAAAAAAAAAATTTACATAGTCAATATCTTTGTCACTCCGAACGTCTTAAAAAAAAACAAAAAACATGCTATTCTATTTGATTGGGATAAACCTCTATGACTTTAATGTCTCCGCCACCTCCCCAAATACATCCGGCATTATTCTTAGTTGTTTTCCTTCATGTAGAATGAACCTACAAGGAAAGAAAGGGTTTATTTTAATTCCGATATTTTGGTCCCATTGACTTGCATTGGGATCGGGTATCGGTATCGGCGATATCCGATATTTTTTGAATATCGGCCGATCCAAACCGATACCGATACTTTCCGATATCGGAAGGTATCGCTCAACACTAGTCCTGAGTCTTCCCCCTATACAGCTCCCCTATAGACAGCATGATGCTCTCTTATACACAGTATACTGACCCCTTAGTAGCCTCCAAACTGATGGCTCCAACACTGTAATTCCCACACTGTACGATGCCCCTCTAGATAGCCTCCATATAGTATAATGCACCAGATCGTCCTCAATATAGTATAATGCACCAGATAGTCCTCAATATAGTATAATGTACCAGATAGTCCTCAATATAATATAATGCACTCCCCATAGGCCTACTCTATATTGTATAATGCACCCCCCACTGGCAGACTCTATAGCACAAGGCAGCACCCATAGGCAGACGTCTGTAGTATAAGGCAGCACCCCATTGGCAGACCCTGTAGTATAAGGTAGCACCCGCTGACAGACCCTGTAGTATAAAGCAGCACCCCTATAGGCAGACCCTGTAGTATAAGACAGCACCCCTACAGGCAGACCCTGTACTATAAGGCAGCACCCCTATTGGCAGACCTTGTAGTATAAGACAGCACCCCCATAGGCAGACCCTGTACTATAAGGCAGCATCCCTATAGGCAGACCCTGTAGTATAAGGCAGCACCTCCATAGACAGACCCTGTAATATAAGGCAGCACCCCCATAGGCAGACCCTGTAGTATAATGCAGACCCCCCAAAGGCAGACCCTGTAGTATAAGGCAGACCCCCCATAGGCAGACCCTGTAGTATTAGGCAGACCCCCCATAGGCAGACCCTGTAGTATAAGGCAGACCCCCCATAGGCAGACCCTGTAGTATTAGACAGACCCCCCATAGGCAGTCCCTGTAGTATTAGGAAGACCCCCCATAGGCAGACTCCCCCCATAGGCAAACCCTGTAGTATTAGGCAGACCCCCGTAGGCAGTCCCTGTAGTATTAGGCAGACCCCCCATAGGCAGACCCTGTAGCATTAGGCAGACCCCCTCCCATAGGCAGACCCTGTAGTATTAGGCAGACCCCCCATAGGCAGATTCTGTAGTATAAGGCAGCACCCCTTGAAAAAAAAAAAATACTCACCTCTCTTCTTCCTGGTTCCTGCGCTGCTCTGAGCTCCCGCTCGTCTCGGCGCTGGGCAGCAGAGGCGTAGCTAGAGCTTTTGCCGCCCGGGGCTGTTCCCGAGTTTGGCCCCCCCTCCCCATCCCCCCCCCCCCAGCTCAATACACACAAAGGTTACCAAAAATGGTTTTCCTGTTTTGTAGAACTTAAACTGGGCCTAATGGTGTCACCCCCACATGCCACACCTGTGACTTAATACCACCACACCATGACCAGGCCACATAGTGACCGAATAATACTACATACAAGGGACAAATACCACAACACCATTTCCAGACCACATATTACCACCACATAGTGACTGAATACTACAATACTGATCAGTAATAAAAAAAAACCCACAATACTATCACCATAAGTGCCAGTATTCACAGGAGATCTGTACTTAGTATGCAGTGTCTGTGTAGAGGTAATACAGAGATCACTGGTGACATTATACACAGGACCTCTATATAGTATACAGTGTATAGTGTCAGTGTATAGGTAACACTGACTCACCAGTGACGTCTCTAGGTGAAGTCCTTCATCTTTTATCCAGCACAGACCGCCATCATTCCTTCCAGCCAGGACTCGTTTCTGCAGGAAATAACACAGTTATCTCGAGCTCCGCTTGCAGAACACATTACTTAATTTTTTACAACTTCTACATTACACCACATGAAGAAAAAAAGGTGATATAGTGTCACTCTGCACAGTAACAGGACCGCCCCCCCATTTAAAACAGTATACTCAAAAAATAAAATAAATACATCACTGCAGTTACAATATCCCTTAATTATCCCCTATGGTAATAATATTCCCCACCCTGGCCCCGTTTATCTCATTCCTGGCTCCAGCCATATGTTGTCGTATCCTGCCCTCATGAGTATCCATTCTACCCCATATGATCTCCCCATCCTGCCCCACCAGCCTCCATCGTATCCGTCCTGCCCCATGATCCAATCCTGCCCCGTGTCTCCAATCATACCCCGTATATACATTCTGCCCATGCCTCAAGTCCTGCCCCCAGTGTGTCCAGCATATTACCCCCATGTTGTCCAGCAATCTGCCCCAGTGTGTCCAGCATATTACCCCCAGTGTGTCCAGCAATCTGCCCCAGTATGTCCAGCATATTACCCCCAGTGTGTCCAGCAATCTGCCCTCAGTGTGTCCAGCAATCTGCCCCAGTGTCCAGCCTTTCCCCAGTGTGTCCAGCAGTCTGCCCAAGTGTGTCCAGCATATTACCCCCAGTGTCCAGCATTGCCCCAGTGTGTCCAGTATATTACCCCCAGTGTGTCCAGCAATCTGCCCCAGTGTCCAGCATTGCCCCAGTGTGTCCAGAAGTCTGCCCCAGGGTCTCCAGCATTGCCTCAATGTGTCCAGAAATCTGCCCCATAGTCTCCTGTATTGCCCCAGTGTGTCCTTCTTCTGTATTTATCACCCACTCCTGGTTTTGGCTTACAAAAATCTGTTGTAAAATACTGAGCAAATACTGAACGTGTGAACATGGACTAAGCGTAAAAGTAACATCTACATGAATGCTAGGACCCAAGGTTTGCAGCAAAACTCTGCATTGTCTTGGGCATGTCGGCATCACTTAGTGCATTCTCATGCCATGTCATATAGCAGCAAAATACTTACCTGGGAAAGGCATATCCAGGACAGTATGCCAAGGAGCGGTAGTGTGATGTGGGGGCACAGTATGGATACCGGCCCTATAGGGAGGACCCAGTATGAGAGGACAGTGTGTAGTGGGGGCCCAGTATGAAAAGGAAGGGCCAATTTGGAGAGCATGTACCATAAGAGGGACATTGTGGAGGTCATATTTTGTTCAAGGAATATAATGAGGGGCAATTATTTATTCAGGGCCTCAGTGTAGGGCAGATATATTTTCTTCAGGAGCATTAGGGCACTGCTATATGTAAGGGCATCATGTGGGGATTTTCTGCAGAAGACCACAGAAGGTGGAAGTCTGCAGAGATGGCTGTGGATGTGAAAAGTCATCACGGAGTCCGGACAAGATGTAGAAAAGAAAGAAAATGACTGCAGAGACAACGTCATCTATAAGATATCTGGATGTAAATTTTTTGGGGCGATTATGACTAATTTTCATATTTGTATTTATGTTAGGAGCATTAAAGAGTTTGTCCAAGTTTCTGATGAGACTGCAGTCATTCTACGTGACTGCAGACTTCTGAATTCTCACAGTGCGCACTGTACACTGTCAGGATTCTCTGGTGTCAGCGATTTACATACATGCGGTCACGTGCTGACTAGACATGCATTTACTCACCCAATGAAAATTAATTGAGCGAGGCCGGGGATGTCTAGTTGGAATGTGATCAGAAGTATACAAATCGCATACTTGCTCACATGACCGTCCATTTTTGCCATCGGCAAGGAAGAATCCTAAAAGTTTGCATCGCATGCGCTGTGGGATCCTGGACGAAGAGGTAAGAGCGAAACATACTTTGGGTGTAGGGTACGCTCGGACTAGTGGCACATACTTCGGTAATAAATTGTTCTACTTATATGTGAATGTTATAGGTATTTGATACGGCACTATGCACTTTATTGGCACATGATTTCTTACTTAAACTTCCATTGTTTTTAATATATGTCATGTTCGTTTTTTAATTTTATTCAATAAAATATAATTTTATGTTTACTTTGGTCTAATTATTAAGCATTTTTTCTTGGTGAGATGATACATGGAACTGGTTAAAACAATTTCAGGTGACAATCGTTCTATTTCTCCTCAGAATGTATTTTTCTGATCCCTAGCACTTGATAGCATGTTGTTAAAAGTGAGATATGGGCTTCATAGATATAGAATTGGAGACAAACAAGCATTATATATATATATATATATATATATATATATATATATATATATATATATTAACTGGTTTTATACCAGAGAATCATAAATTTACTGTTATGAAACTTCATATTTTTTTGATCCAATGTAATGTCCCAAGGTATGCAAGACTGAGTAGCTCATAACTAAGGCTCTTATTCCTAATTCCACGTTCACATGTTCAGTATTTGGTGAGTTTTTTTACCTCAGTATTTATAAGCCAAAACCAGGAGGGAACAATCAGAGGAAAAGTATAGTAGAAACACGTCACCACTTCTGTATTTATCACCCACTGCTGGTTTGGGCTTACAGATACTGAGGTAAAAAACTCCCCAAATACTGAACGTGTGAACGTGGCCTAAATGTTGCCTGGTGTGCTCTGATGATATATACAGTATACCTTACTAATACAACAGATATCCCAGGGTCAATGTAGTAAATCCCCTCAGACCCATGGACGCAGCTTTATTTCCCGCCATATTTAGGCCATGCTCTTGGTTTACACATGTTGCTTGTTGAAGTGTTCTGGCAGCAATTGCTTTCTATGTCTGCCCACTTTTCTGCTATCCAGGGCATAGATGATTTAGTGCTGGAGCAGGCATTGGAAAGCTGCTGCCACACATCATCTTTTATCCAGCACTTAATCATGAGGTACAGAAATGTAAAGACTTGACATTTTAAGATCCACGGACATTTGATAGAAAGTAGCCAGGATAAATCCTGGACAGTGGTATGATTGCTTCTTCTATGGTCTTCTGTGCAACAAGAAAGGCACCTGCATCCTTCCCTGTAGATACTGGGGAACTACAAATACAAGCATTCCATAATTGAATTATTGCTGACCTTGACTCAATGTTCTGTCAGTGACATAAGTTGCTGCAGTATGGAGATGCAGAACAGCCATGATGAGAAATCTATAATGTGCATTCGGTGCCACTGATTCATATGTACAAACAGAAAGGGGTGATTAATTGTGATTGATATTAGTGGGGGAGGGCTCAGCCCCATCATTATCAATATCTAGCTATCCTGCAACATTCATTCATATGTACTACCAGAAAGGGGTGATTAATGGTGATATTAGTGGGGGAGGGCTCAGCCCCATCATTAGCAATATCTGGCTATCCTGCAACATTCATTCATTCATATGTACTACCAGAAAGGGGCGATTAATGGTGATATAAGTGGGGGAGGGCTCAGCCCCATCATTATCAATATCTGGCTATCCTGCGACATTCATTCATATGTACTACCAGAAAGGGGTGATTAATGGTGATATTAGTGGGGGAGGGCTCAGCCCCATCATTATCAATATCTAGCTATCCTGCAACATTCATTCATATGTACTACCAGAAAGGGGTGATTAATGGTGATATTAGTGGGGGAGGGCTCAGCCCCATCATTAGCAATATCTGGCTATCCTGCAACATTCATTTATTCATATGTACTACCAGAAAGGGGCGATTAATGGTGATATAAGTGGGGGAGGGCTCAGCCCCATCATTATCAATATCTGGCTATCCTGCGACATTAATTCATATGTACTACCAGAAAGGGGCAATTAATAGTGATATTAGTGGGGGAGGGCTCAGCCCCATCATTAGCAATATCTGGCTATCCTGCAACATTCATTCATATGTACTACCAGAAAGGGGCAATTAATGGTGATATTAGTGGGGGAGGGCTCAGCCCCATCATTAGCAATATCTGGCTATCCTGCAACATTCATTCATATGTACTACCAGAAAGGGGTGATTAATGGTGATATTAGTGGGGGAGGGCTCAGCCCCATCATTAGCAATATCTGGCTATCCTGCAACATTCATTCATATGTACTACCAGAAAGGGGTGATTAATGGTGATATTAGTGGGGGAGGGCTCAGCCCCATCATTAGCAATATCTGGCTATCCTGCAACATTCATTCATTCATATGTACTACCAAAAAGGGGCGATTAATGGTGATATAAGTGGGGGAGGGCTCAGCCCCATCATTATCAATATCTGGCTATCCTGCAACATTCATTCATATGTACTACCAGAAAGGGGCAATTAATGGTGATATTAGTGGGGGAGGGCTCAGCCCCATCATTAGCAATATCTGGCTATCCTGCAAGATTCATTCATATGTACTACCAGAAAGGGGTGATTAATGGTGATATTAGTGGGGGAGGGCTCAGCCCCATCATTAGCAATATCTGGCTATCCTGCAACATTCATTCATTCATATGTACTACCAGAAAGGGGCGATTAATGGTGATATAAGTGGGGGAGGGCTCAGCCCCATCATTAGCAATATCTGGCTATCCTGCAACATTCATTCATATGTACTAACAGAAAGGGGCGATTAATGGTGATATTAGTGGGGGAGGGCTCAGCCCCATCATTAGCAATATCTGGCTATCCTGCAACATTCAGTTATATCATATGTACTACCAGAAAGGGGCGGTTAATGGTGATATAAGTGGGGGAGGGCTCAGCCCCATCATTAGCAATATCTGGCTATCCTGCAACATTCATTCATATGTACTAACAGAAAGGGGCGATTAATGGTGATATTAGTGGGGGAGGGCTCAGCCCCATCATTAACAATATCTGGCTATCCTGCGACATTAATTCATATGTACTACCAGAAAGGGGCGATTAATGGTGATATTAGTGAGGGAGGGCTCAGCCCCATCATTAGCAATATCTGGCTATCCTGCAACATTCATTTATATCATATGTACTACCAGAAAGGGGCGGTTAATGGTGATATAAGTGGGGGAGGGCTCAGCCCCATCATTAGCAATATCTGGCTATCCTGCAACATTCATTCATATGTACTAACAGAAAGGGGCGATTAATGGTGATATCAGTGGGGGAGGGCTCAGCCCCATCATTATCAATATCTGGCTATCCTGCGACATTCATTCATATGTACTGTCTACCAGAAAGGGGCGATTAATGGTGATATTAGTGGGGGAGGGCTCAGCCCCATCATTAGCAATATCTGGCTATCCTGCAACATTCATTCATATGTACTAACAGAAAGGGGCGATTAATGGTGATATTAGTGGGGAAGGGCTCAGCCCCATCATTAGCAATATCTGGCTATCCTGCAACATTCATTCATATGTACTACCAGAAAGGGGCGATTAATGGTGATATTAGTGGGGGAGGGCTCAGCCCCATCATTAGCAATATCTGGCTATCCTGCAACATTCATTTATATCATATGTACTACCAGAAAGGGGCGGTTAATGGTGATATAAGTGGGGGAGGGCTCAGCCCCATCATTAGCAATATCTGGCTATCCTGCAACATTCATTCATATGTACTAACAGAAAGGGGCGATTAATGGTGATATTAGTGGGGGAGGGCTCAGCCCCATCATTAGCAATATCTGGCTATCCTGCAACATTCAGTTATATCATATGTACTACCAGAAAGGGGCGGTTAATGGTGATATAAGTGGGGGAGGGCTCAGCCCCATCATTAGCAATATCTGGCTATCCTGCAACATTCATTCATATGTACTAACAGAAAGGGGCGATTAATGGTGATATTAGTGGGGGAGGGCTCAGCCCCATCATTAACAATATCTGGCTATCCTGCGACATTAATTCATATGTACTACCAGAAAGGGGCGATTAATGGTGATATTAGTGAGGGAGGGCTCAGCCCCATCATTAGCAATATCTGGCTATCCTGCAACATTCATTTATATCATATGTACTACCAGAAAGGGGCGGTTAATGGTGATATAAGTGGGGGAGGGCTCAGCCCCATCATTAGCAATATCTGGCTATCCTGCAACATTCATTCATATGTACTAACAGAAAGGGGCGATTAATGGTGATATCAGTGGGGGAGGGCTCAGCCCCATCATTATCAATATCTGGCTATCCTGCGACATTCATTCATATGTACTGTCTACCAGAAAGGGGCGATTAATGGTGATATTAGTGGGGGAGGGCTCAGCCCCATCATTAGCAATATCTGGCTAACCTGCAACATTCATTCATATGTACTACCAGAAAGGGGCGATTAATGATGATATAAGTGGGGGAGGGCCCAGCCCCATCATTATCAATATCTGGCTATCCTGCAACATTCATTCATATGTACTAACAGAAAGGGGCGATTAATGGTGATATAAGTGGGGAGGGCTCAGCCCCATCATTATCAATATCTGGCTATCCTGCAACATTCATTCATATGTACTACCAGAAAGGGGCAATTAATGGTGATATTAGTGGGGGAGTGCTCAGCCCCATCATTAGCAATATCTGGCTATCCTGCAACATTCATTCATATGTACTACCAGAAAGGGGTGATTAATGGTGATATTAGTGGGGGAGGGCTCAGCCCCATCATTAGCAATATCTGGCTATCCTGCAACATTCATTCATATGTACTACCAGAAAGGGGCAATTAGTGGTGATATTAGTGGGGGAGGGCTCAGCCCCATCATTAGCAATATCTGGCTATCCTGCAACATTCATTCATATCAGATGTACTATCAGAAAGGGGCGATTAATGGTGATATAAGTGGGGGAGGGCTCAGCCCCATCATTAGCAATATCTGGCTATCCTGCAACATTCATTCATATGTACTAACAGAAAGGGGCGATTAATGGTGATATTAGTGGGGAAGGGCTCAGCCCCATCATTAGCAATATCTGGCTATCCTGCAACATTCATTCATATGTACTACCAGAAAGGGGCGATTAATGGTGATATTAGTGGGGGAGGGCTCAGCCCCATCATTAGCAATATCTGGCTATCCTGCAACATTCATTTATATCATATGTACTACCAGAAAGGGGCGGTTAATGGTGATATAAGTGGGGGAGGGCTCAGCCCCATCATTAGCAATATCTGGCTATCCTGCAACATTCATTCATATGTACTAACAGAAAGGGGCGATTAATGGTGATATTAGTGGGGGAGGGCTCAGCCCCATCATTAGCAATATCTGGCTATCCTGCAACATTCAGTTATATCATATGTACTACCAGAAAGGGGCGGTTAATGGTGATATAAGTGGGGGAGGGCTCAGCCCCATCATTAGCAATATCTGGCTATCCTGCAACATTCATTCATATGTACTAACAGAAAGGGGCGATTAATGGTGATATTAGTGGGGGAGGGCTCAGCCCCATCATTAACAATATCTGGCTATCCTGCGACATTAATTCATATGTACTACCAGAAAGGGGCGATTAATGGTGATATTAGTGAGGGAGGGCTCAGCCCCATCATTAGCAATATCTGGCTATCCTGCAACATTCATTTATATCATATGTACTACCAGAAAGGGGCGGTTAATGGTGATATAAGTGGGGGAGGGCTCAGCCCCATCATTAGCAATATCTGGCTATCCTGCAACATTCATTCATATGTACTAACAGAAAGGGGCGATTAATGGTGATATCAGTGGGGGAGGGCTCAGCCCCATCATTATCAATATCTGGCTATCCTGCGACATTCATTCATATGTACTGTCTACCAGAAAGGGGCGATTAATGGTGATATTAGTGGGGGAGGGCTCAGCCCCATCATTAGCAATATCTGGCTAACCTGCAACATTCATTCATATGTACTACCAGAAAGGGGCGATTAATGATGATATAAGTGGGGGAGGGCTCAGCCCGATCATTATCAATATCTGGCTATCCTGCAACATTCATTCATATGTACTACCAGAAAGGGGCAATTAATGGTGATATTAGTGGGGGAGGGCTCAGCCCCATCATTAGCAATATCTGGCTATCCTGCAACATTCATTCATATGTACTACCAGAAAGGGGTGATTAATGGTGATATTAGTGGGGGAGGGCTCAGCCCCATCATTAGCAATATCTGGCTATCCTGCAACATTCATTCATTCATATGTACTACCAGAAAGGGGCGATTAATGGTGATATAAGTGGGGGAGGGCTCAGCCCCATCATTATCAATATCTGGCTATCCTGCAACATTCATTCATATGTACTACCAGAAAGGGGCAATTAATGGTGATATTAGTGGGGGAGGGCTCAGCCCCATCATTAGCAATATCTGGCTATCCTGCAACATTCATTCATATGTACTAACAGAAAGGGGCGATTAATGGTGATATTAGTGGGGGAGGGCTCAGCCCCATCATTAGCAATATCTGGCTATCCTGCAACATTCATTCATATGTACTACCAGAAAGGGGCGATTAATGGTGATATTAGTGGGGGAGGGCTCAGCCCCATCATTAGCAATATCTGGCTATCCTGCAACATTCATTTATATCATATGTACTACCAGAAAGGGGCGGTTAATGGTGATATAAGTGGGGGAGTGCTCAGCCCCATCATTAGCAATATCTGGCTATCCTGCAACATTCATTCATATGTACTACCAGAAAGGGGCGATTAATGATGATATAAGTGGGGGAGGGCTCAGCCCCATCATTATCAATGTCTGGCTATCCTGCAACATTCATTCATATGTACTAACAGAAAGGGGCGATTAATGGTGATATCAGTGGGGGAGGGCTCAGCCCCATCATTATCAATATCTGGCTATCCTGCGACATTCATTCATATGTACTACCAGAAAGGGGTAGTGTATGCCAGCCTCATATGGCCAGTGTGTGCCAGGCCTGTCCTCAGCCTGCGTCCTTCATGTTGAGAGAGTAGATGTGAATGACAATTCTAGCACCAGTATCGGATCGGATCCCAGTGCCACCACTATGGTGCCTGTAACTAGGTTCATTCCCAGCAGATCTCCATCCTGTCATTACCCTGGAAGTGTCTGACACCCAGATATTCAATAGCAGAAGGTAAGAGTTATACTGCCTCGCTTCTGAGCCTAGAACGCTGGCTCCCCCTCACCTTCCACCAGTCATACCTCATGTCTGGAGATGCCTCACTTCACCTGGCACTGTGCAGAGGGGAAAGTATCCTGGATATTTACCTCCAGGGCTGCCAGCAGTGGTCCCACCAATATCACACTGTGTGTCGCCATCTCTAAGCTGCCCCTCTAATTCGGGGGATCCATACTTGTAAGCAAATATATTCTATACAGTTATCTTTTTGTGTTCTGTATCTATATCACAAACCCATGCACCTATGTATACCTAGCATGCATATCTCCCATAGTGA
>NC_091285.1:534500150-534567650 GCF_032444005.1 Ranitomeya imitator
CTGGTGTCTACAAAACGCACCTTACAATGGAGTGTACAGAAAGGCAGGATTGGCAAGAGGATAACTCCAGGAAGACCCTCTCACTGCAGTATCCAGCACACAGCCAGTGGGCCTCATTGCTGGCATTCATGCTCCAGTAGTGATGTCTTCGTCTACATGTTAGGACGTATTAGTGCTATATGCACATATATATATACACATATATACACATTAATATATATATATATATATATATATATATATATATATATATATATATATATATATATATATATATATAATGTATATACCCAAGGTGTAGCGGTGTGTGCTAGAAAGTAGTCCACAACCTGACGAGCATTACACAATAGAAACTCCACGGTAATTTAAGGAGGAAGTTGGTCACGTGGTGCCAGTAATTAGGGCTTTTTGCGAACTTGTAATTATAGGTGAGTTGTCTACAGAGCAGCTTTGTAGATAGCCCCCCTGGGCGCGGAGGGAGGATAGGACACTGCTTATATACACACATACATATATATACAGTATATATATCTCCAGATTGCTGATGGTGCAGCCCCCCTCTCTCCTCTCCCTGTCCTCTCCTCCTCCTCCCCTGTCCTCCTCCTTCCTCTTCCTCCTCCTCCGCTGTGCAGTGGTTGGAGTGTGTAAGATGCTGCTGCGGTGACATCACTGCGGACTCAGCCTGCCAGCACAGACAGCTGCTGGACGGGAACCAGAGCCCGGAGGATGCCAGGAGCCCGGCCAGGTGCCATGCCTTGGGATTGCCGCGTCTCCCCCCGGCTTGCAGGAGAGACCCCCGCTGCCCGCTGCTGTAAGTGTGCTGGATCCGGCGGTGACACCTCGGAGGAGCATTGTCCTTCAGACACACGTTCAGGAGCACATAGAAACAATGGCATTTGTTGTTAGTTATAGGCCACAGGGCTAGTGGGGGCAACTTGCCCAGGAAGAGACACGTCTGCCGCCCACCTGAGGATTATGGCGGGATGTCATTGCATAGCTGTGGATTTCATTCATGGTGGAATGCCGAAGCTGCACTTTAACCCTTTCACCAGGTCATCCTAAGAGACCATGCCAAGTGTCTGTGCACAGAAGAAGGGACATGACTGTGGGTTACCGGCCTCTCACCGGCAGCAGCAGCAGGTCCTGTCCGTGTAGGTATCGCCGAGTGCAGCTCTGCTGCTGCCTTCTATCATTGCTCCTGTGTAATAGGGTTTATTGTAATAATAATGATAACTATGCGGACTGCTTCATTTTGTATCTCAGCTCGGCGTCAGGTGAGTTTTAGGAAGACATATGTTTGGGGATATAAAAGTCAGATGTAAAAAAATGTGACCCCCCACAGATAGAGTGTGTGTATGAAGATGGAGCTATAGAAATGATAACCAGATAATGGGAAGTGTAGTCAGCCCCTGCACTGTCCTCTGGGCGCTGGAAGTGGGATGTCTGCAGATTAAGAATCTGAGCAACATATGCGACATGTCCAGGCTTCAATTCATCATTGCAATATTCTGCTTACACACACACACACACACACACACACACACACACACACACACACACACACACACACACACACACACACACACACACACACACACACACACACACACACACACACACACAATATTCTGCTTACACACACCACACACACACACACACACACACACACATTATTTCAAGATTTCTACAATTGAGGTTTGGTCTGGGCCTGGGGGACTCTGCACCCGATTTTTCTTTTTCATACTTTGAGCTGCTCTAATTTTCTTTAAATATTATATATGTATGTATATTTATATATATATGTAGAGAGAGAGAGTGTGAGGTTAAGGTGCTGCATTTTGCTGCCGGCCTTCTGCATTATACCTTTACTATCTACGTACATGTATTTCATTTGCCGGCCTTCTGCATTATACCTTTACTATCTACGTACATGTATTTCTAGAATGACTTTAGTTGGACTCCGTGCTCTCTGCCCACATACCTCTTTATAAATGGGCCATTACAGTGTGTGCTACCTGATGCAGAGTTTTGGAGGAAGGTTACTTTAAGTAGTAATTAGTGCAACCGGCAATTAACGTTTAAATTAAATGGGGTTATTACAGGTTGCCTAAAAATAGCTAGACCCAATTAAAGGCAAGTGACATCACACCTTAGTAAAAACCCCATCCCACATTGGCATTTTATTGGCATTTTAGGTGGTGGTTTGCTATAACCCTGGGAGCTCTGACACAGTTAGTGATGGCAGTTCTGATAAGTGGCATTGCGTTTATTTAGCTGTCTTTACCGAAGACCAGCACATTCTATGCACAAACCAGAGAGACTATCTATCTATCCATCTATCTATTATCTATCTATCTATCTATCTATCTATCTATCTATCTATCTATCTATCTATCTATCATCTATCTATTATCTATCTATTATCTATCTAACATCTATCTATTATCTATCTATTTATTATCTATTATCTATCTATCTATCTATCTATCTATCTGTCTGTCTGTCTGTCTGTCTGTCTATCTATATATCTATCTATCTGTATCTATCAATTTATTATATCTATCTATCTAATATCTATCTATCTATCTATCTATCTATCTATCTATCTATCTATCTATCTTTCTATCTAGTTATTATTATTATTATTATTATTATTATTATTATATGCTTGAATGGAAAAGGAGTAGTTAAAAGATTACACTGTTTATAGTGTCTTTTACGATATAATGATATGTAGCTTCCCGACACCAGAATTATTTTATTTTGTAGGGTAATTCATTTGAATTCTGCTTTTAATTTGCAGAGTAAAATAGATCCTCCTTATTAATAGAGGGAAGGTGAATTTTCAGCACCTTGGTCAGCGACGCCCCATAGTCGCAGCCACCTCCAGCAGCCTGGACAAACAGTGGGAAGACGGGCACCTGGTAAATTATTCCCTGGCAATTTTTATTATTATTTTATTGAAAATAAACCTACACCATGAGCTCTGTGCTTAATCTATTTGCCATAAGGCATATTTGACAATTGAACTCTACACTCCCTATTTATACCCATATTGAAAGCCATAGAAGCAAGAATTAAAAATTAAAAAGGGGAAAAAGCAAAATAATAATAATACAAAAATTGTAAAAATAAATGGAACTGTAGCGTTTTACTAAAATGTATAAAAGTTGACCTAAATGCCAGTGTTATTTTGTATTATACTACACAAGTCATAATCGTCTGAATTTTTTTCACTCCTTAAAATATTTGATATATCTATATTTTTTTCAGCATTGTATGGAATCAAAAGAAAAAAAATATGTTCACACCTTTGAAGATGATGGGGGGGAAATACATTTTGCTATTAAAAAATTGGTAAAAAAACACAATCTTCATTTGCACTGTAATTTAATAGAAAAAATAATATGAGATTTTGTATGAAAAAAAAATATATGCTTTATAAAAGCAGGAAATGAAGCATTTATTCTGCAAGCCTGGATATAGAGCGTAAAGGAAAGCAGTGCCTGTCACCAAATGGTAATATATGCAGGATATTTGCCTCATTTTTCACCTCACTCCTCCCTATCTAAAATGGATTTTCCAACGCCTTTTTGGACGGGTAACAACACAGAGATAGATAGAAATTGTACTTGTAAAAATACATTTGAGCATGTAACATATACTGCTGGAATGTGAGCGTATATATATATATATATATATATATATATATTTTTTTTTTCATCTGTTATATGTCTGTCTAAGTCCAGATACCATGTTAATGGTAATATTTGTTAGATTTTATCACAATAGAAAGTCAATTAACCCTTTAAACTTATGAGAATCAAAGGAGAATAATTGGAGGCCCTCATCCTTCTGCAAGCTCGCCAATGTATTGTGTGTTTTTAGGATTTTATATTCAAATAATTACCATCATCATCATCATCACAATTATTCACACCTTGTTGTTCTCTAGAGGAATTGCAATGCAGGTTTATTTTTAAATATTTGATGAAGGGAAAAATGTAGCCAAGTCTAATAGATAGAAATAGGGTGTTTTACTGGATGTTTGTATATTTGTGAAAACACACAAACCTGGATAATACTGAAGCAAAGCTAGGTGTCTTGTAATGCAGAAATGTGTAGTAGCATCAATTTTATTTTTTTATGCACAAATACTGGAAGTGGAAAATATATCTATCTATCTATCTATCTATCTATCTATCTATCTATCTATCTATCTATCTATCTATCTATCTATCTATCTATCTATCTATCTATCTATATGTCTGTGTGTATATATTATTATATATGTGCAGACACATATACATATATATTTTTTATTAGTTTTATTTCTTTCTGCTTTATATATGATTTTCTTGTATATTTGTTTGCTGTGCTGCTGTTTTCCATGTTAGCCTCCTATTTTGTGCGGTGTCCTCCAGTAGATTGTCCTTAAGGAGTTCACAGTCTCTAACATAAAGGACCATTTAATATCAAAAGAGCGGGAAGCTGGTGTGATTCAAATATCTGCCTTCCAATTGGTCCCACCTAGGGTGATGTCACTGCCATACCCAGCCTATTATCAGCAGGCAGACGTCATAGTTGGGGGCTCAGCCTCCTGGAACCTCAGGGTATGGCCTGCCTCCCCACTAGTGAAGAGCCACCAAGGTTCCTAGGAGCAGGGTATAGACCAAGAGGAGGCAGTTATGGATCTCCATGGCCAACCTGTTTCTTACAACTCTTTTCTTTTTCCTTTTTTGTTCCTGCTAGATGCTTTATTGGGAAAGATCCTGACATCCACCATGTAAGCAGGGTGGGGAGTTTGTTTCTATCTTTGGTTATCTAGCTGTATGAGTTTAAATCAGCCGTCATAAAGCTAGATAACCGAAAGTAGGAATAACTTCCATGACGTCATAGACCAACATGATGATGTAGGATCTGTCTGGTGAAGGTGCTGCTGGAATCCATGTGCTTCTCCACCAAGGTAAGGTCCAGATGGGTCATTAGGATGACTGCCCTGTGTTATGTGTTCATGTACCATGTGTAGTGAATGTCTGTGCTCAGCCAGTAAGACAGGTGCCCCTATAGGAAGGCCTCTCACAGCCCTAACTTCTTCTACAGGTCAACTTCTTGATAATTGTATCTTTTCCATGGGTAGTGGCAGCTTTCTTTGTGCTGTTTAGGAAGGGGGGTGGGTTTAAGAGAGAAGTGAAGCAAAGAGGAGCAGAGGAGGTGGAGGGCTGCCCACATTCACCTTCCAGGGTAGTCTTCTCCAGCTGGACCTTACATCTCTATACATTTACAGAAATTTACCACTGCATACATTTGTCTTCCTTTATTAGACCTATCATTGAGAAACAGCTTAAGACATGATCACGGAAATATTTAAGAAAATGGTGAAATCAACATGCAGTTTCCATGGCAACACAAAATACTGCACCCACATTTAGCTGTCATTTGTAGTCAAAATGCGCTTTGTGTGATCATCAGAGGAAATATATTGGGCGCAAAATACATTTATAACACTGGGATGGCTTGCCTATATATATATATACAAATAATATATAATGCATGTATATATATATATATATATATATATATATATATATATAGTGTTTTTTACAAATTTTCCCTTCATTCTTTAAATTACTTATGGCTGTTAAAATATTATTTTTATTTGTGAAAATAGTCCATGCAGACATTATTGCATAATTCTGGATCTAAATGTTCTAGTGTTATTCAAAGATTAATCATTTATCTATTTTTCTAATCCTTCGTCCCATCATATCTATCTATCTATCTATCTATCTATCTATCTATCTATCTATCTATCTATCTATCTATCCCCTATCTATCTATCTATCTATCTATCTATCTATCTATCCCATATCTATCTATCTATCTATCTATCTATCTATCTATCTATCTATCTATCTATCTATCTATCCCATATCTATCTATCTATCTATCTATCTATCTATCTATCTATCTATCTATCTATCTATCTATCTATCCCATATCTATCTATCTATCTATCTATCTATCTATCTATCTATCTATCTATCTATCTATCTATTTATCTATCTATCTGGACTGACTCTTGAGCTTCCTTATCTCATTCTGGTTCGGGTCATTATTTTCTCTTGTAAATGTAATTATATCCATCTTAGAAGTCCTTACATGACTTTGCATTTGTTGCCGTTTCTCTATACAAGAGTATAAATAAGAATTTTTGGGCATTGGGTGGGTCACAGGTAGTTGTGGAATCACAAGTCTCAGCATTTCTTCCATATTTGTACTATGAATGACTTTATAATGAAGTTGCTTTATAGACACAGCTTTAATTTACTTGTTCATTGTGGAATGTCCAGACCTGGGGACACATGGGCTCTGTGCAATCTTCCAGGTACAGGTTGAGGGGAGAGGGCTTTAGAGTATGAGTGACCAGAATTAAACCACATTGAAAAGCGTTACTAATCCAACTTAAGTGTAGTAATCCTGAGATTTGCTGGGACCTCTATCCAGTGAGTGAATTAAAGGTGCAATAAGATTTTTATGATTTTGTTCTGGTGCTCAACTGTGAACAAGGCCTAAGTTAAATCCTTACTAGCAGGGAGCACAGGGCCGGAGCACACATGATTATATTAGACCAGACTCCATTCCCTAATAGGTTTAGTCAGTGGTGTAATTTAAAGCTGGCGGGCCCTAATGCAAAATCTCCAACGGGGACCCCAACTAGAATAAGCCTTTAATATCATTGGTCATTTCATATGGGCTAAGAGCACCTTTTGTGGCCACCTAAGTCTCAGGACCAGGGTGGGATTGCAGCCTCTGCATACACCATTGTTACACTTCTGGGTTTAGTATCTGCCATATATAATTGTAGTGCTTGTGTTCAGCTCAGGAGAAACCTATGGCTGCTCAGCGCCTGATTATGTGATATTGGGGACTTTGTTTACGCCAGATTTGCACTGGTCTGGTCTTAGCAGATACAGGACTCCTCTCTTGGGTCAGTGGACTACATCATTCAGGGCATGTGGAGCTCAATAGAGATGTCCTGTGCACCATAACCTCCGTTCTTCTGAAGGAGAGCTTTAAGTGGGATAGACTCATTCACGCCCAAGCTGCTCTTAGCAATTGAAACTGTGGACTTGAAAAGAAGGCAATTTCTTAAATGCTGGGACCTTGGCCCAGGCTAATTGGTTTTGGTAGAAGGAGAGAAGTGATTTGTGAAAATCCCAAATAGGTCTTTCCCACGCCATATCCACCACTCTGCTCCTAAGAAAAGGCACAAGGTAAACATTCAAGGATTTAGGGGTCTTAGCTATTAAGTACATATATGCACCAGCACTGAAAACAAATCTCACTGGACCATATAGATTTGGGAATGCCAATATATTACTACTAAGTTTGCTATGTGGGTATATTTAGCTGCACTTTTATTAACATTGTTTGGTTTACACCATTTCGAACTTTCACAGATCGTTAATGCACACAGTTCACAAAGATTTAGCAGCCTGGATATAAGTGGAAAAGAAGGATGGAAATACATTTTACCAGATCTGTGGATGACAAAACTGCAGACAGGTATTTAAAATCCCATCTCACCTTCTCCTGTGTTAAGAGACTGTGAGGGATGCTGCTGACACCTTCTGTTACTGATCTGACAAAGTCACTCAGTCCACGACAATCCATTAATGAAGAGTGAAGTCAGGAGTGTTAATTAGGGCCTGAATTAAAATGTCCCTTGTATGGATAAGGAACTTCTACTCTATCTATTATCTATCTATCTATCTATCTATCTATCTATCTATCTATCTATGTATCTAATATCTATCTAGCCACTATCTATCTATCTATCTATCTATCTATCTATCTATCTATCTATCTATAATCTATCTCATATCTATCTATCTATCTATCTATCTATCTATCTATCTATCTATCTATCTATCTATTATCTATCGATTATCTATCTATCTATCTATCTATCTATCTATCTATCTATCTATCTATCTATCTATCTATCTATCTCATATCTATCTATCTATCTATCTATTATCTATCGATTATCCATCTATCGATTATCTATCTGTCTGTATCTATCCATCTATCTATCTATCTAATATCTATCTATCTATCTATCTATTATCTATCTATCGATTATTTATCTATATCTATCTATCTATCTATCTATCTATTATCTATCGATTATCCATCTATCGATTATCTATCTGTCTGTATCTATCTATCTATCTATCTATCTATCTATCTATCTATCTATCTAATATCTATCTATCTATCTATCTATCTATCTATCTATCTATCTATCTATCTATCTATCTGATATCTATCTGTGTATCTATTATCCATCTATCGAATATCCATCTATCGATTATCTATCTGTCTGTATCTATCTATCTATCTATCTATCTATCTATCTATCTATCTATCTATCTATCTATCTATCTATTATCCATCTATCGATTATCTATCTATCTATCTATCTATCTATCTATCTAATATCTATCTATCCATTATCTATCTATCTGTCTGTCTGTATCTATCTATCTATCTATCCATCTTTTCTTCTTTTTTTGTGTATTATATTTAATGTTAAGTTTATTTTTATTACAACACTGATAGATGTTTATCAAATAACACATCTATTTCCGACTGACAATCATTTAGCCTTTTAACCAAGGTTAAAACAAGAAGATATCTATATTTATGTATTTGGCTAAACAATTTGTGTTTTTTTTCTGACAAAGGAGCTTGTTAAACTCTGAAATGTGTAGATTATAAAATTGCTCTTTGATCAAAACCATCATCGCCATTAGTATCTTCTTGACCAGCAGAGCAGCAGATTTATCCGTATATCCATTTCTACTATTGCATTTGGCTAAACAATTTCATGCCTTTTTTTAAGCCTTTTTCGTGTTTTTTGTTGGCCTTTTGCTTTGTCAAGTTCCTAGTAAAGCTCACAATAAAAAATGAATCAACCATGTACATAGAATTTTGGTTTGTGATTTTTGGGAGCTTATTATCAGTTTGGTGGTTTGGATGTTTTTTTTGCTTCACATAGAACTTGAAAAATATTTAAACATGTAACAAAATAAAAAATGTCACCAGAAAAGTTAGTAAAAAGGCTTTTAAAAATCCTTGAAATGAAGGATGTTTATTTTTACAAACATACAGAGAAAATTTGGGTTGGAAGTGGTGTAAAATTTGTGTTTTTCAAGTGTTTCACCAATTTGATGCAGCACATTTATTAATTAATGGCCTAATAATTTATATTTGCTCTTTTAGGTCATTATTATCTGGACCTTCATCAGTAACATTAATCTGATTTTACATCATTTTGAAGAAGTGGAGGTATGTAAAAAATCATATAACTATTATATGTAAGAATATTTTGGTTCAAAGTAAGGCCGATTATTTGTTTTTGGATGCATATATATAAAACACATGGACTATAGTATGTCTATGTACTGTTTGTTGTAGAAATGGGTAATACATAAAAGCAGATGTGTGAATTAGATCTTACCTCTACTCATACGAGATTCTGCATTTTCTTTAATTTACACAATCCTGTTCACTGACATGTTTCTGGGAAGGGTAGCATCCATATGACAAGGAATTAGGCCTAAGAGTTGTACTAATTACCTTTTTAGGATCCATTTATTGTTCTTTTTTTAAGTAGAGGCATCATTTATGTAATGACACACGTTGTGTGTCACCTGAGGAGCCTAGGGGGTGCTTGCTGAGGGCCCGGAACCGAGCACAGGGAGTGTGAGAGCTAAAGCACGCAGTGTGCACAGGACCTAAACAGTCACGTGATCGCAGGGGGCGGAGCTACCACGCATGTGGACAGGGAAGCAGCTAAGAGCGCGAAATATGTGGCACAAAATGTAAACGTAGTCAAATGGAGAGCCAAAGGTCAAAGCCAAACAAGAGCGAGGTACCTAGGGATGAGACAGCAAGTGAACCGAGACGAGCCAAGGGGTCAGACAACTAAGAAGGAAAGGGCAGTACAGAGCAGAACACAGAAGCAGAAGTCAGGGGACGAACCGGGTCATACACAGAAAAGCTCACATGCACAGAGGCACAACAGTTACTTATGAGTAACCTGGGTCAGCAATCCCTAGCCGAGTAAACACAAGTATCACCGACACTGGACCTAGGAACTCCCAGCATTAAATAACCGCCCCAGAACCAAAGAGAGGCAAAGTATCTTAACCCTGACTTAACTAGGACGGAACCAGAATCACCCCGTCCTGAGTCATGACAATTTAAAGCTTTGGGGCCCTAAAGCAAAATCTTTAATGTTTCTCCATCGGCGATGTGCCATTGATGATATTGTGTCTTGTAATGTGGCCCAGAAGCCCTTGGGTCCTCCCTTAAATATCGGGGCTTGCGAGTACATGCTACCTCTGCAGTCACAAATGTCTGATTTTGAGCACAGTGAAGGGGATTTCAATTTTTTTGCAAGCTTGATTCATATATATGTGGCGTTATATTGTTTCAATTCGGTATTTAAGTGAAACGCCAAATGGAAACTGTTAGAGGATCTGGTCACATTACTTGCAATGGGATCATTCCCACTTGTCCAGCTTATCAGTTGTTGCACCAGATAGGTCCAGGATGGGGTGCACTGACTCACCAGGTTCGATGCACCAGACTCAAAAAACTATCTGACTGAACAGATATATATGTACCCACTACCCAGCCTTAGCATCATGAGTGAAGATACCAAACTAGTCTGCTTGCACCACAAATCACACATTTGTACAAAGATGGTTGGTAAGAAGAATTCCAAAATATTTTAAAACCATTTATATAACTATTTCCCCATTTCCTTAATAAACTGGTATAGACAAGTTGATAAAATTGCGCTTGACTTGTCATTTCAAGGCAATAGGTAGTTTCACAAATGTTATTCTTACACGTGATAGAAAGTATCTAGAATTGAGTTCTTTATTTTGGAGTTGCAGAAACACAGTAATGCAAAGTTGAATTAGACCCATGTTCACATACATCTGTGCAATATGTGTTTCAATCATATCAGAGAATGATGTTTTAGATACGTAGACCAGTTATGAAGCCTAAAGTAAATGTGTATGGTGGAAATGATTTATACTTCTGGCTTTATGGATGACTATGAGAGTGCATATTGCTGCTTATATAAAAATTTAAGCAGTCTTGCTTTGCAGTTGATGTGTGATTAACCTGAAATAACCACTTTTATCAGTCATGAGGGGGTCACATCTTGCCAGCATCATTTGAATGGAATAGAAAAAATCTAATTCCCTCATGTTTCTTACATTAAGATCCACAGACATCCACTGGGATTTTCTTTTTCAAGTCATTTCTTTCAAATAATTTTTGAGCATATATAATTTGGATCTCTGGGCTTTGTTTCCCCATAACCCTTTTTATTTTCCCATTTAACTGTTGAAATTGTTAGAATAACCGTTAAATTCACGTTTGTTTTGCCCCATTCAGTCTATAAAAAATGTAATGCTATGCAAATCCCAAGACAGATGTATTATCCTTCCGCTGTAATAATTCATGTTATATCAAAATGGAACCTGAATGCATCATAAACAACATTTTCTCTTTAACCTTTGCAGGCTCCACAAGGACACAGAAAAAAAAATTAAAATTTCACTGCACGCAGCCAACGAAGAAGCTGGCCTAAAATTCAAAATGGCTTCCAGTACATAGGTAAGACTCGTTGTGCTTTCAATCTTGTCTTTATTGTCTTTACGATTTAGTAATAGCACAAAAGGAAATAATGGTCGAATTCATAGACTTTTCCAAAGCTTCCGCTTTGTGTTGATATTTTTTTCGTCAGGGTGCTTTATTTTGGAATTTAATGGCGCCAACAGAACTCGCTAAAGCTTTATTTTGATTGTCAGCGATGAAGATGTCTGTAAAGCACTGTGGCAATTAATGTGTAAAATAAAATAAATAAAAATAAATATATTAATCTACCCATGTACATAACCATTGTGTCTACAGATATAAATATATACATTTGTTTTTTGTAATCATTTTATTTAAAAATTGCTAAAATACTTTTGGGTAATATTGAAAATCTTGTTGTTACATTTTATCCTAATTAGTACATATTTTTAATGCAAAAATAGTCTTGAGCCGTTTGGTTGAAGTAGAGCATGTGCCAATTTTTTTTTTTACCGAGCCACCGAGGGAAATAGCTTTGTGTTATAATGGGAAGGCCATCCGTTCTAAATTAAATTCACAGCTATACAGTCGGTGCATTATGCCACACACTAGCCACAATGGAACAAACCCTTTTTCCCACACGGCTTGCCGAGCATGATAGTGATTTATAAGGAGCTTCGTCGTCTGGCTAATGAGAAGCAGCAATTGGCCAAGTCTTCAGAAGCTGGCAAATGAATATGCATGGCACAAATCTGCATGTGTTAAGACTCATCTTAATAACAATTGCATCAATTTGCATGTGGGGCGTTCCCACAATCAGTCCACGCTCGGTCGTGGCAGTAATCAGAATTTCTTTGTTATATTTTTTGACTGCTTTATATCTGTGTTTGAGGTTTTAACCTCTACCTTGCCACATCATATTGAAATATATTGCAGACCCCTCCGCCAGTAATTGTAGAATTGCCTGAATATTATTTTTTTTAAAGAGCCAAGTCATAAGCTGATACACTTACCCAAATATCTATTGTGTTTCTCCTTTCATATTTTTTTTAAAAATATATTGCTGAGATATTCACTCAGCTATAAACCCCTATCCCTATAAAATATATTCCGTCTCTATGCGAAAACTATGGTTTAATAATTTATAATACTTTTCAGGTGGTACAAATTGGCTTTTATTATGAACCCAGTTAATATACGTCCACAGCATTTTGACAAATGTCCTTCATTTATTTCCGAGCATCTGACAATTGTGATATAAATGACATGCATAAAGATGAGTCATCTTCCTGCTGTTAGTTTGGGGAGGATTTTCTAAATTTCATTAATCATTTTCTGACTAGTAACAAAAAACATTCGGCCCAATATATATATATACACACACACTGCAGCTTAGTGAATATAATGCAGTACATTGGATTTTTTCTAAAATCATCTCTTAACAGATACATTTAGTGAATCATATCTAGTATGTACAATATCCTCATCATAATCTCCTTCTACTGCCATTTACCATTAAGGCCTTAAGATGTTTATGTATCCAAGTACAGAAATGTAAAATGCTTGAATATTTACATGCAAACGGATAAAAAAAATATATATATATATGTATATTGTTCCTATTTCTTCTGTACAGTGAGATAATCAACATCTGCTGCCGTCTGTGGAGTATTACCAACATCTCCGACTGCCAAGCATAGGAGTCATGACAATCAAAGCCTCTTCATTTGAATATGCGTCTAAAAGCTTCTCTTTTCCAAGGAGTCTCCATTTATAAGAAAAAAAGGTCAAGAGGAAAGCAAATATTTTCACACGGACAGCAGCATCATCATCTTGCTTATGATTTTCCTCCACATATTTACCGATGGAGGCCATTTTGATAGAATTCAGGAAGAGTATAAGATGGCCGCGTTGGTGCAAGGTATGTCGTCTGTCCTCTGCCCTCCTCCCTTCCCTGCCCGTTGATCATTTTCTCATCGTGCTAATTAGCAGCGAAAGCGGGACAATAAATGAAGCTGGCATGACCCACTTTCGTCTGCCACCATCCTCCTCAAGCGGAAAATCTTCCCTTGATATTAATTGAATTAACATACTTTCTAATTCGCCGTTCTTATGTGTGCAAGCGGTCCTCTTAGAATGGTTGCTGCCGTAAAATGCAATGTTGATGAGTTTCGCTGGTTTAGTAATGCCATATAAATGTATTTGTTAAAATATTTTAATATTTTGTATTATTTTGCGAGAAATGTGACCTACATTTTTTAATGCGATAGTCATATCTGAAATTGATATAATGTATGAATATATATCTCTATATATATAGAGTATATATATATATATATATATATATATTATATGCAATAATTATGTAATAAAAAAGTCTATGTAGTATTTTCTTAATACATATATACAGGTATATATATATATAATTTTTTTTTAAACCATACATATCGTTATGGCTAGCACATATCTATAATTCATTTCCCCGCTCCCTATGGCACACAATGATACAGATATTGTTTGTGCAGCCTCAAAACAGGACATTTCAGCTCTAGCTTTGTTTATGTCTGGATTGAGGTTTAAAGAATTGATTGAATTGGTAGAAAGGAGAATTTTAATTATTTCCTCATCTTTATTAGTAGTCTGGTTAACAAATGCAACAAATATTGAAAAGTCTCCATACAGAATAGAGATGGGGAGATTCATGAACACTGTCTTACAGAAAATCTGTCTTTGTTGCCCATAGCAACCAATCACCTTGAAGTTTTTATTTTTTATAGTGCTTTTGAAAAATTAAAGCGGCACTCTGATTGGTTTCTATGGGCAACAAACATTTTCTGTTGTACATTGTACATTGTTTCCATAACTCCCCCACCACCGATAGTATTTTGTTTTTTTTTGGCTTTGTTTTTCAGCTATTTTGGGGATTATTGCTGTTTTTTTTTTTTACAAAACACAGCATTCGCTAAGTATAGTGTCATCTCTTTGAATTTCAGGAACCGAGTAAAGAGTCATGTACATGTTAAAAGCTAAAATTCCACTAAAATGCTGGCCTTTTTTAATTAATATAAAAATACAGAAAAAAAGTGTGTGTGAAGGAGGCCAAAAGGTTACGGAAGGTCAACGATTCAAACGTCAGTCTGTCTCCAGAATATATTACACGTGTGTATCTGGAAAATGTGGTAGAACATGAACTAAAATGCAAAGTCTAGAACTACATTCCAAGGTTATTAACCAGATAATTTAACTCCTTAAAGGGGCTGTCTCCTTTCAGGAAACCTTGGTCCCCGGGTGCAGGATGGTATAAGAAAACAAACTGGACTTTACTCCCCATCCCCTGGTCCACCGCAGAATCTCCCGATGTCTGTCATTGGCTGAGAGGTGCTGGTGTAATGTAGTGGCAGCCAATCAGTGAGCTCAATGGCTGTGAGCGAGGTTTTCCATCGACACTGGTAGAGCCACTGAGTTCACTGATTATCTGGCGTACTCTTGAGATGGCATCAGTGCCACCAATGCCAAAAAACGTGACCAGTGGTGAAGACTTATTGGTGGAACTGGGGACAGTAAGTAAAATGTGTTTTTTTTTTCAATACCAAATTGTGCCAAGAATCAAGATTTCCAGAAGGGGGCAACCTGTTTATTGGCCCATGATGTACATTTTTGTCATAGATCGATAAGGAATGAATAAAGCAAATCCGGGAGCTGAGTCTGCTTCATACCGGGCAGATGCTGACTGTGTTACTGCCTGTAACTGCAGTGAGCAGAGTTTGCTCGGATCGCTACAGTTTAACAATTTAAATGTCCCTGTAAGAAGCCTGCTGAAGGCCCCCATAACTGCTATTTTGGTCCTCCTGTGAATTTCCCTTGGAAAACAGCAAATTCTCTATATTCTGCAATACTGTGGCATTGAAGTGTATAGCATAAGTGATTAAATAAAGTTACGGGTCACAAATGGCATCACGGGTCAGAAATTTTGTCGGAAGCAAAATATCTGTTTTCAAATTTCAGTATTTATTATCATCACTAAGATAACAAAAAATGGAAAAGTTTATCATCACAATAATAGGACTGACCTGGGTAATAATGTTACCAAGTTTTTTTTTTATCTAAAAAGGAACACTGTAAAAATAATACCCAAAAAACAATGTCGGAAATTGCAATTTTGTTGCACTTGGAATTTTTTACTGTGGCAATGGAAAAATAAAAAGGTTGGGTTCTTTGAACAAGAGAAGGAAAAAATGAAATAGCAAAAATGACAAATTTTCAGGTGGTTAAGTTCCTTAAGATTGATATATTTGTCACCATTTTACATTATAGCTATGGGATAAGTTACACTACATTTTCGCCTTCTTGATAGCTGCCATATGGAATGCAAATTGGAGGCATTGTCTGGTGAAAAGCGATTGTGGAGGTTTGACTCTTTGGAAAAAGAAGTAACTTTCATCCCTGTAGGGGCTCGTGTATGTTATTCAATGAGGCAGTGCGTATGACCAATTTTTTTCACTGATAGAATTTGTCTGGGAAAAAAATTAGCAGCATGCTGCGATTTGCCTCTGAAATCGGATGAGACTCACCCCTTCAAGTCTATGGGTGCGAGAAAAAAGAAATCGGATGCCACAGTATGGCATCCGATTTTTACAGATACAGTACAGTGCTGTTCTGTAACATAGGAAGCTGTAAATGATTAATAGCTGCTGCTGTAAAAAATGGATTTCATACAGACTATACACAGATGACATATGAGAAAAAAATTGTCCAACATTTTTGGATAAAAATTGTACTGATTTTTCATTCTGCTGTGTGACCCCAGCCTTAGAATGAAGTTGCAGTGCATATTCTCCACTGTTACTCCATTCATTCTCTATGGTGCTACTGAGTGCTGTTCGTGGCTTTGGACAGCATCATAAAGAATGAGTTTAGTGGCAGTTAGGCGTCTGACTTGCCACTCCATTTTGTAACAGGGATAAAAGTGTTTCATCAGGTCTAAAAATTATGCCAATTGGTGAGGGTCCCAGTGGTGGGACGCCCATCAACCACCAAGTTATTACCTTTCCTTTGAATAGGTCATAACTAGTGATGAGCGAGTGTACTCGTTGCTCAGGTTTTGCCGAGCACACTCGTGTGATCTCCGAGTATTTGTTATTGTTCGTAGATATACTTTTCATCGCCTCAGTTGCATGATTTACGGCTTCCAGATATGCTGAATACATGTGAGGAATGCCTGCTTGTTAGGGAATTACCACATGTATTCAGCTTATCTGGAAGCCGTAAATCATGCAACTGAGGCGATGAAAACTATATCTCCGAGCAATAACAAATACTCGGAGATCACCCGAGCGTGCTCGGGAAAACCCGAGCAATGAGTATACTCGCTCATCACTAGTCATAACTTGTTTTCACTGGAAAACCTCTTTAAGCATTTTTAAATGAAAATTGGGTCATAATCTTGATTTTGGCTAATTTTTGTGCATAGTTGGGATTCACTCTCCATTGTGTGCACATTGATCCATAAGGAAGAATGCATAGCACATATGGAAAGAGTTAGGAACAAAATACTGGATGTTACAGTCCACCAACAGCAGTTGAGATTCTTTACTGTGGACTTCACAAACCAGAACATTTACCATATACATTTTATAGTAAACTTTCAGGGAAAACAGTAGTCTGCATGTCTGACTGTGAATTTTCTTTAGGCAGGTGAACAGAAATCCATGGAGAGCACTACCTATTATCCATAGTATGGCACATCCAGATATAAAGTGAAGACGTTCTGATTTTGGAAGGGACAACTCAAGGTATGTACCTCCTTTATGTTTATTGCATTTTTTTTAATATAAATAATACAGCAAATACTATGTAGATTGTGTTCACTTATGGTATCAAGACAGATAGAAATAATAGAAATCATAAACGTTACCATCCAACTCAACTGGAAGCACGTAATGGAATTGGTTACAGTCTGTATGGAATCCGTTTTTCCAACCTTAATAGATTCTGCAGACCAGAATAGTATGGATCATGTAGCAGGAATGCAACTTCAAAACGTGATCATTTCTGTACCTACATGTATTAATGTGGTCACATGAAGTCTTACATGCAGATCCAGGTGCTGCCTTTGTATGACATACAGGTTTTCCTTTGGACTCCTTGTCAAAAATCAGCAAGGAGATGATAACATATTCAAGCAAAACCTTGCGGCTTTAGGACAGTTTCACACATCAATGAAACAAGGTCCATACTCGGATCGGAGTAGCCAGGCAAACTGCTTCATCTGAGCTAACTCCCACAAATGTGCTATGGAACCGTTACCTCAGATCACGAAACTTGGCGCTCGGGTTTTCCAATTTGTGAAAATTGTGTTTCATAGGCATGTGGAAGCGCTAAATATATCGGTTGGGCAGTACTGGTTTAGTGAGAGTAGCAGTGGAAATCCCCCCAAATGTAGAAAAAATTAACCACAGAACTCCATGTGTGCATGTGAAACCCGCATTAGGAGAAGAACAAGCAAATACTGAGCAAATTGTAAGTTTTGTGAAATCTATATCCTGGGATGAATTAGGGAAGACATTGTGAAGCAAACTGTGATAGGTTTCACTTGCAAAGCCTAGTAATGCTATTGGCATAAACTAGATCTAATTAGTAGGTAACTTGTGAATTAAAGAGATTATGTTCCTAAAATATCATAGAGGCTCTATAGAGTCACAGTGAGCGGCATTTACAGAGCAGCTCTCATCCCCGACAGTCTATGTACTATTGCCCTAGTTGGCTGCCCTATAATACCACCTTTTTAGCAGTTGCCAACATCTGGCTGGCTACTGCTTCCTGCAGCCATGGCAGGTACTGTAGTTGGGTTCTTTTTAAGCCAGTCCTAATGCTCAGCCATCAACTATTGCAATCATCTTTAAAGGGAACCTGTCACCCCCGTTTTTTGAGATTGAGATATAAATACTGTTAAATAGGGCCTGCGCTGTGTGTTACTATAGTGTATGTAGTGTACCCCGATTCCCCACCTATGCTGAGAAATACATTACCAAAGTCACCGTTTTCGCCTGTCAATCAGGCTGGTCAGGTCGGGTGGGCGTGGTGACATCGCTCTTTTCTTCCCCAGCTTTCCGTTGGTGGCGTAGTGGTGTGCGCATGTCCAGAGTTCCGAATCCCCTGCGCGCACGTGAAGCAAAAGCGCGCGTTCTGCGCTATTGCCCCTGTCATCGGTGGGGGCGGCCATCTTCCTGGGGCCGTGCGTGCACAGATCGAGTGCTCTGCTGCACGGGGCTTCAGGAAAATGGCCGCGGGATGCCGAGCGTGCGCATTAGAGATCGCGGCGGCCATTTTCCCAAAGCCAAGTTTGCATCTCGGCTTTGGGAAAATGGCTGCCGCGATCTCTAATGCGCACGCTCGGCATCCCGCGGCCATTTTCCTGAAGCCCCGTGCAGCAGAGCACTCGATCTGTGCACGCACGGCCCCAGGAAGATGGCCGCCCCCACCGATGACAGGGGCAATAGCGCAGAACGCGCGCTTTTGCTTCACGTGCGCGCAGGGGATTCGGAACTCTGGACATGCGCACACCACTACGCCACCAACGGAAAGCTGGGGAAGAAAAGAGCGATGTCACCACGCCCACCCGACCTGACCAGCCTGATTGACAGGCGAAAACGGCGACTTTGGTAATGTATTTCTCAGCATAGGTGGGGAATCGGGGTACACTACATACACTATAGTAACACACAACGCAGGCCCTATTTTACAGTATTTATATCTCAATCTCAAAAAACGGGGTGACAGGTTCCCTTTAAAGAGTTTTCTCATAATCATAACTACGTGAGTTACATCAATAAAATTACGAAGGACCCACTTCATTATTGCAGTTTTGAATTTTTTTTTTTTGGCATGAATAGCTCTCAGTTAGTGACTGCTTAATTTTTGAGAAATTCTTCAGAGGATTTATGCCTTTTTAAAGGTGTCTTTTGTTGTTAAGTGAATTTTTAATTTTTTACATCAATATAGGTTTTCAAGATGTTTTAAACTGATTCATCAAATGCGACTTTTTAAAAGTCACATTTTTTGGGCGCCAATGTACTCCAGTTTCCACCTGGAGTGATTCTCTTGTATGATAAACAGACAAAAGTAAAGATCATTTTGAAGGTTTTTCACAAATAAACCCCACAGACCACAAGATGAAAAAAGAAAAAATCACTTAAAATAAGTCAAATGATGTCTGGTAGAACAAGCAACTTTGTAAATGACCTCTTAATAAAATCTTCTCCACCCGTAAGAATGGAGGGATTTTTAAGTGTATTCTTCACCAGTTGTGGACTAGGTTACAGTACACCTCTGCAGACTATGAGAGGAGGGTCAGTTACCTAGGCACCGAGCACAGTGCGTGCAAGCTCTTTGCTATAGTGCTTGTAAGCGCTGCTCTGATACTGGTTAGATCACTGGTTCCAGCCAGCTTTAATGTCCCTGCAATCTTCATATGCTGAAGAGGCAAAGTCTGGGATAGCTCAAAGTTTGGGCCATGGGCCCAGACATGCTGCTGGTCTACTGGTCCAGACTGTCAATCACAAGGAGTGCATCGCTACCTCCTTACCCCAAGACAGGAGGCAGGGGAGCAAGTTGCTCCTCTACAGCAACTTGTAATTGCAAAATGGCTGTCTTCTCATTAAGTTATAAAATGTGCCCCAAATGATAAACTATGAGAAAGCGTTATATATGTCATTCAACAAGCTTTCCCAGTTGCACTGGGTGTAACAACTTCCCTACATGGCAATGATATACTAAGTTTGATTGCTTTCCCCTTGTCAGTAAAATATTATACTGTACCTACAAAAATATGAGAATGACCATATATTGACCATATATTTTCCAAAACTGCATTAAATAATTGTTCAGTACAATATATTGAATAACGAGATACATATAGAGGGTTTATTCACAATGTAGAGTACATAGACTTCCCTTACTTTTGTACCAGAATGCAGAATGGTTGCGTGTGGAATATGTCAACATTTCTGTATACAAGCAGACGGATTGAAGATTTCAGCAAATACTGTGAACCCTGAATAGAGTCTGCTTTGCTGACAGAGAAGCCTAGACCCGATTCAGTTGCTATCTGATTTCGTGGCACACATATTGTTTAAGCTTTTCTGCAAAGTAGATTTGTGATTGAGCCGCTGCCATAATGATTAGACTGGATTCATCTGCACTCCATAGAATAACCCCCACCCAGATTCTTCATTCTTGCTTCTCTTGGTTATCAGACAGACCATCCTCCTTTTATTCAAGGTCCCTGGCTCTGCTTCTTGCTCTTTAATAATAAAACCTATAGTGAGCTGTATTTTACACCAAGCTATTCTTAGGTGTTGTGTGAGTGACGCCAGTGAGGGTCGTCTCTTCTGTGATCTTAAACTAACTGAGTTATATTTTGGTAAAGATAAATTAATACAAAATTTTGAAAGCATACTCATTTATTAACTCAGTTTTTTGGACACAGTGCAAAAATCACAAATGTATGATAAATACTGTAGACTCTAAGTATAGATAAGACTGTCTTCTAATGAGAACCGGAAATGAAGTGAATTTATACATTTTCAATGTAAAAAAAATTGCTAGAAAAACACAATAATTCACTTACAGTACAGCTTCTTTTTTAATGGAGGAGCTGATGGACTGGTCATCTGGTCACCGGCTCCTCCATCAGCAGTCATTTTATATCTAAAAAGAGAGGGGATTATGTAATAAAAGAGGGCACTGTGAATAACAAAATTAACAAGAATACACTATGTAAGAGATAGCACTGGACATAACAGCAGAGGAAACTATATAATAAGGGACGGCATCATATATAACTAGAGAGGATGGTACGTAATAAGGGACGGTGTTATACTTAATAAAAGAGGAAACTATGTAACTTAGGATGGTGTTATATACAGCATTAGTGAGTACACTATATACTAAGGGACTGTGTTAGACATAATAACTACGTACACTATATACTAAGGGACTGTGTTAGACATAATTAATGAGCACAGTATATACTAAGGGACTGTGTTAAACATAATAAGCGATAATAATGTCTTCCTCCACCTCCCTCTGTTCCTAAGTCCATTATAGGTCCCTTTTCCTCCCATCCCAATCCCTCACACTCCTCATTGTCCTCCTCCCCCGCATCCCATTATTGTCCTCTCCCCCACCCCATTCTTGCCCATTCCACCACCTCCATCATTTCCTTCTCTCTCACCACCCCCATTATTGCCCTTTCCACCACCACCATCATTGCCCTTTCCACCACCTCCATCATTGCTTTCTACCCTACCACCCCATTATTGCCCTTTCCATCACTCCCATCATTTCCCTTTCCACCACCTCCATCATTGCCTTCTCCTCTATCACCACCATCATTGCCTTCTCCCCCACACTCATCATTGCCCTTTCCACCACCTCCATCATTTCATCCTCCCCCACCACCCCATTATTGGTCTTTCCACCACCACCATCATTGTCCTTTCCACCGCCACCATCATTGTCCTTTCCACTACCACCATCATTGCATACTCCCCCACCACCCCATCATTGTCCTTTCCACCACCACCATCATTACATTCTCCCCCACCACCCTATCAATGTTCTTCCCACCACCTCCATCATTGTTTTTTTGCCACGACCCCATCATTGCCCTTTCTACCACCTCCATCATTGCTATCTCCCCTAGCACCCCATCATTGCCCTCTCCATCACTCCCATCATTTCCCTTTCCACCAACTCCATGATTGCCTTCTCTTCCACCACTTCCATCATTGCCTTCATCCCTAAAACTCCCATTTTTGTCCTTTCCACCACCACCATCATTGCATTCTCCCCCACCACCCCATCATTGTTCTTTCCACCACCTCCATCATTGCTTTTTTTTGCCACCACCCCATCATTGCCCTTTCCACCACCTCCATCATTGCTATCTCCCCTACCACCCCATCATTGCCCTTTCCATCACTCCCATCATTGTCCTTTCCACCAATTCCATCATTGCCGTCTCCCCCACCTCCATCATTGCCCATTACACCATCTCCATCATTTCCTCCTCCTCCACCCCATCATTACCCTTTCCATCACCTCCATCATTGCCTTCCCCCCACCCCCATCATTGCCCATTCCACATCTCCATCATTTCCTCCCCCCTCCACCCCCATTATTGCCCTTTACACCACCTCCATCATTGCCTTCTCCCCCACCACCATCATTGCCCATTCCACCACTTCCATAATTTCCTCCTCCCCCACCACCTCATCATTGCCCTCTCCATCATCCCATCATTGCCTTCTCCTCACCACCCCATCATTGCCCTCTCCGTCACCCCCATCATGGCTTCTCTCCATCACCCCAACATTGCCCTCTCCTCCACCTACACACACAGACACACGGAGCACCATTCACCTCTCTGCACATTCCCCAGCAGCGCTACGCATGCACGCACACACACACCACCACTCATCTCTACAGACACACACACACACATACATACAACAAAACATGCACACACAGCACCTCTCACCTGTCCGCATGCTTTCCTGCAACTGAAGCATCACCATCGGCAGCTTCCTCTCTCTGGCCGTTGAATGATTATGTCATCCAGCGGCACTGTTGTCTGTGTGAGAAAAAGTGTGGGCAGGAAGCAGAATGGATCCCTGCAGCTCCGCTCCACTGCTATTTTCTCTTGCAGGCAGCAGAGCGGAGCTGCAGTGATCACTTCCTGCCCACCGCACATGAGGGTAATCTGGCCAGGACGCCCCAGAGCTTCGGGGTCGAATAAATGGGCCAGATTGCCCTCATTATTAGCCACCCTGCAGGGGCCCCCTGAAGCCTCTGGGCCCCGGTGCAGCCGCGCAGGCTGCACATGCGGTATGTCCACCCATGATTATTGGATTTAAAGACCTGACTTTAATAGAAAAAAAATCTATCTATCTATTATCCAGAAAAATGAAGGCAGCACTCCAATAGAAAAAATAAATGTGGTTTATTGGCCCATGTGCGACGTTTCAGTCCAGGATGTGGACCTTTCTCAAGCATGCTTGAAAAAGGTCCACATCCTGGACTGAAACGTCACACATGGGCCAATAAACCACATTTATTTTTTCTATTGGAGTGCTGCCTTCATTTTTCTGGATAATAGCATGAGGTTTGGTACATACCTGGAAGGATTTTTTGCACCCTTTGTTTTCTTTTGGTGCTGCTCTTTGTTTTTTTTTTCTATCTATCTACATGAGAATATATATATATATATATTTATATATATATATATATATATATACATACAGTACAGACCAAAAGTTTGAACACACCTCCTCATTTAAAGGTTTTTCTGTATTTTCATGACTGTGAAAATTGTACATTCACACTGAAGGCATCAAAACTATGAATTAACACATGTGGAATTATATACTTAACAAAAAAGTGTGAAACAACGGAAATTATGTCTTATATTCTAGGTTCTTCAAAGTAGCCACCTTTTGCTTTGATGACTGCTTTGCACACTCTTGGCGTTCTCTTGATGAGCTTCAAGAGGTAGTCACCGGGAATGGTCTTCCAACAATCTTGAAGGAGTTCCCAGAGATGCTTAGCACTTGTTGGCCCTTTTGCCTTCACTCTGCGGTCCAGCTCACCCCAAACCATCTCGATTAGGTTCAGGTCTGATGACTGTGGAGGCCAGGTCATCTGGCGTAGCACCCCATCACTCTCCTTCTTGGACAAATAGCCCTTACACAGCCTGGAGGTGTGTTTGGGGTCATTGTCCTGTTGAAAAATAAATGATGGTCCAACTAAAGGCAAACCAGATGGAATAGCATGCCACTGCAAGATGCTGTGGTAGCCATGCTGGTCCAGTATGCCTTCAATTTTGAATAAATCCCCAACAGTGTCACCAGCAATGCACCCCCACACCTTCACACCTCCTGCTCCATGCTTCACGGTGGGAACCAGGCATGTAGAGTCCATTCGTTCACCTTTTCTGCATCGCACAAAAACACGGTGGTTGGAACCAAAGATCTCAAATGTGGACTCATCAGACCAAAGCACAGATTTCCACTGGTCTCATGTCCATTCCTTGTGTTCTTTAGCCCAAGAAGTCTCTTCTGCTTGTTGCCTGTCCTTAGCAGTGGTTTCCTAGCAACTATTTTACCATGAAGGCCTGCTGCACAAAGTCTCCTCTTAACAGTTGTTGTAGAGATGTGTCTGCTGCTAGAACTCTGTGTGGCATTGACCTGGTCTCTAATCTTAGCTGCTATTAACCTGGGATTTCTGAGGCTGGTGACTCGGATAAACTTATCCTCAGAAGCAGAGGTGACTCTTGGTCTTCCTTTCCTCGGGCGGTCCTCATGTGAGACAGTTTCTTTGTAGCGCTTGATGGTTTTTGCCACTGCACTTGGGGACACTTTCAAAGGTTTTCCCAAATTTTCGGACTGACTGACCTTCATTTCCTAAAGTAATGATGGCCACTCTTTTTTCTTTACTTAGCTGCTTTTTTCTTGCCATAATACAAATTCTAAGAGTCTATTCAGTAGTACTATCAGCTATGTAGCCTCCATACTTCTGCACAACACAACTGATGGTCCCAACCCCATTTATGAGGCAAGAAATCCCACTTATTAAACCTGACAGGGCACACCTGTGAAGTGAAAACCATTCCCGGTGACTACTTCTTGAAGCTCATCAAGAGAATGCCAAGAGTGTGCAAAGCAGTCATCAAAGCAAAAGGTGGCTACTTTGAAGAACCTAGAATATAAGACATCATTTCCATTGTTTCACACTTTTTTGTTAAGTATATAATTGCAAATGTGCTAATTCATTGTTTTGATGCCTTCAGTGTGAATGTACAATTTTCATAGTCATGAAAATACAGAAAAATCTTTAAATGAGAAGGTGTGTCCAAACTTTTGGTCTGTACTGTATATACTGTATATACGGCTCTGGCAAAAATTAAGAGACCACCACATCAAAACCCTGTCATGGCCAGCCCAATCTCCACACCTGAACCCCATTGAAAACCTCTGGAATGTAATCAAGAGGATGATGGATAGTCACAAGCCATCAAACAAAGAAGAGCTGCTTACATCTTTGCGCCAGAAGAAGTGTGAAAGACTGGTGGAAACCATGCCAAGACGCATGAAAGCTGTGATTAAAAATCATGGTTATTTCACAAAATATTGATTTCTGAACTCTTCCTGAGTTAAAACATTAGTATTGTTGTTTCTAAAAGATAATGAACTTGTTTTCTTTGCATTACTTGAGGCCTGAAAGCACTGGATTTTTTTTTTAATTTTGACCATTTTTCTTTTTCAGAAAAAAAATACAAAATTTATTGCTTGGAAATTCGGAGACATGTTGTCAGAAGTTTATAGAATAAATGAACAATTTACATTTTAGTCAAAAATATACCTATAAGGAGAAAAATCAGACAAACTGAACATTTTGCAGTGGTCTCTTAATTTTTGCCAGAGCTGCATATATATACTGTACATGTACTCAGCATTGGGATTGCCACACCAAGAAGCAGGAGTTGTGGAATTATAGACATCACATGTTAATGATATTCAAATGGGGGGAAAGTGGAAGCAACATTTTCAAAACATCTCGATTTATTCAGGATCAAGTCTGAGTGGCACGTGCAGAAACACACATTTGCACACTTTGGCATGATATCAATGAAGTTAATATAGGCTGTATGAGGAATGGCCTGCCATGATGAATTCACTTGGACATGCAAACCATCAAGATTCGCTGCTCGCAACTCTCTTTGCAATTGACAACCAACAATGTCCCAGATGTGCTCTTTGGGAGACAAGTCCGGAGACTATACAGGCCATGGTAGCATGTTTAGGCCATGCAGGCTGCTCTCAGTAGAACGAGTAAGATGTGCTCTGGCATTGAATAATGGCTCCTGGGACTCTATGGAGAAATGGGTATACCACTTATTACTCCAGCAAATCAATGTAACGCCAAGCTATTAGTGTGCTTGGAATGGAGACTAGAGGAGTCCAGCTAACATACCTTGGGCCAATCATACCATAATACTGGGATTAGGACTAGTGTCACATTGCCTTGCAAAGGCCTCTCCATGGCCTCTCCAGATGAGATCCACTTTTGACTTGGATGCAATGATACCTGAAGATGACTTTGGAAACCACATAGGCATCACCATGGAGAGGCCTTCACGAGGAAATGTCATACTGGTTCTACTCCTAGTATTATAGTGTAACCTACAAAGAATAGGAGTATTCCACCAATAAAATATTTAATCTTTTACTATTTAGTCTGTTTGATATATAAATAATTACACTATAAAATCATTTAAAAACAGAGAACATTGGACAAAAAGGAGGGACTACGCAGAGACCGCAAGAGGCGTAACGTGCGTCAGGGCTGCTTCTTTGTGGGTCCATCCTGTCTTGTAATGTATGCTTTTGTGCACTTGATTATTGGCGACCAGATGTATATTCTATATAGGACTATGTCCACCATTATACATGTGCTATGTAGCACTACTGACTGAAACAGCACTATTAGCCATATGCTGCAATACTAGCACCCATTAATGGGTAAATACTATCTGCAAGGACTTGTCCACCATTATATGGTTACTAGATGGTGGCCCGATTCTAACGCATCGGGTATTCTAGAATATGTATGTATATAGCAGCCACATAGTATGTAGCACAGGCCATGACTTATTCTTGAATACCCGATGTGTTAATACAAGCCACGCAGTATATAACAGTGGCCCCGCAGTATATAACAGTGGCCACGCAGTATATAACACAGGCCAAGCAGCATATAACACAGCCCATGCAATATATAACATTGCCCACATAGTATATAACACTGGTCACGTAGTATATAGCAGCCATGCAGTATATAACGCAGCCCACACTGTATATAACACTGCCCACATAGTATATAATACTGCCCATGTAGTATATAGCAGCCATGTAGTATATAACGCAGCCCACGCAGTATATAATATTGCCCACATAGTATATAACACTGCCCGCATAGTATATAGCAGCCATATAGTATATAACGCAGCCCACGCAGTATATAACATTACTCTTATAGTATATAACACTGCCCACGTAGTACATTGCAGCCATGTAGTATATAACGCAGTCCATGCAGTATGTAACACAGCCCATGTAGTATATAGCAATGTGGGCACTATATGCATGGTTAAAAAAGACTTAAAATAAAAAATAAACATATACTCACCTTCCGAAGGCCAATTGAAGTCCTGGCGCCTGTGTGCGGTGCACGCGGCAGATTCCGGTCCCAGGGTTGGTATGAGCGCAGGACCTGTGATGACGTCGCGGTCACATGACAGTGATGTCATGGAAGGTCCTTCTCGCATAGCATCCTTGACACCGGAACCTGCCGCTTGCACTGCCGAGGACAGCGCGCCATGTCGGAGGGTGAGATTAACCATTTGTTTTTATATTATTATTATTTGTAACATTAGATCTTGTTACTATTGAGGCTGCATACGCATCATCAATAGTAAAAACTTGGTCACACAGGGTTAATAGCTGCGTTAATGGAGTGCGTTACACCGCGGCATAACGCGGTCCATTAACGCTGCCATTAACCCTGTGTGAGGGCTGACTAGAGGGGAGTATGGAGCGGGCACTGACTGCGGGGAGGAAGGAGCGGCCATTTTGCCGCCGGACTGTGCCCGTCGCTGATTGGTCATGGCAATGGTTGTGGGCGTTTTGCCACAACCAATCAGCGACTTGGATTTCCATGACAGACAGAGGCCGCGACCAATGAATATCCATGACAGACAGACAGAAGGACAGACAGACAGAAAGATGGAAGTGACCCTTAGACAAATATATAGTAGATATGTATTGGGCTTGGTATTGATTATTGTCAATCTATACAGTTCTAAATATTATATGTATTTTGGGTAAAAGTGAAACCTCATAAATATATGCACAGATTTACATAATCCTACTACTATATATGAATTGGATACATTAGGGCATATATTTATATTTATATAATACTCGTGTCCTAGAGCTTAAAAATTGCTATATGCTATAGGGGTCTCTGCGTGGTGCCTCCTGTTTTGTCGGATGTTCTCTGCTTTTTAAATGATTTTATCGTGTAATTATTTATGTATCAATAAAGATTAATTATTTTATGTTCAGAGTACTTTATATTTATGATAGGGAGAGCCATTTTCTTTATGGGTCATTTATAGGTATTCCTAGGATCATTGTGTTGGTTCTACAGTAGACGGACCTCTCTAGTCTTCTTTCCCGGTACATTAACAGCTCAGTTTTACATTGATTTGGTGCTAAAACCAGTAGTATAGCCATTTCTCCAAAGTGTCCCAGTAACTATTTTTATCAATACAATAATTCCAAGCAGCATATTGCTGGTGCTGTGAGCAGCCTGCACGGCCTAAACCTGCCACCATGACCTGCAGCATCTCTGCACTTATCTCCTATTGAGCACATCACAGACGTCATTGGTCAGAAATTGCAAAGGGAGCTGCCAGCAGCGGATCTTGATAACTTGAGTGCTCAAGAGCATTCATCATGGCAGATTATTCCTCGGACAACCATTAATAACCTCACTGATAGCACACTAAGACGTTTAAGTATGTGCATCCTTACACCTGGTAGTGAGTAAATCGAGAAGTTTTGAAAATGTTGTTTCCATTTTTTATCCTGTGATTTGCATAGCTCCTTATCTTTCTTGGTGTTGCAATTTCAATGTTGAGGGGTGTATTCAGTGGGGGAAAAAATCTTGCAAATCAGACAAGGTGATTTTCTGGATTTCTTTTCTCATTTTAAGGGTACCGTCACACTATACGATTTACCAACAATCACGACCAGCGATACGACCTGGCCGTGATCGTTGGTAAGTCGTAGTGTGGTCGCTGGAGAGCTGTCACATAGACAGCTCTCCAGCGACCAACGATGCCAAGGTCCCCGGGTAGCCAGGGTAAACATCGGGTTACTAAGCGCAGGACCGCGCTTAGTAACCCGATGTTTACCCTGGTTACCAGTGTAAAAAAACAAACAGTACATACTTACGTTCCGGTGTCTGTCCCTTGCCGTCTGCTTCCCGCACTCACTGACTGCCGGCCGTAAAGTGAAAGCACAGCACAGCGGTGACGTCACCGCTGTGCTCTGCTTTCACTTTACGGCCGGCAGTCAGTCAGTGCGGGAAGCAGACGGCAAGGGACCTGACGGACACCGGAATGTAAGTATGTACTGTTTTTTTTTTTACATTTACGCTGGTAACCAGGATAAACATCGGGTTACTAAGCTCGGCCCTGCGCTTAGTAACCCGATGTTTACCCTGGTTACAAGCGAACGCATCGCTAGATCGGTGTCACACACACCGATCTAGCGATGACAGCGGGAGATCCAGCGATGAAAGAATGTTCCAAACAATCTGCTACGACGTACGATTCTCAGCAGGATCCCTGATCGCTGCTGCGTGTCAGACACAGCGATATCGTATGGATATCGCTGGAACGTCACGAATCGTACCGTCGTAGCGACAAAAGTGCCACTGTGTGACGGTACCCTAACTCTCATAGTTGTGGTCTACCTATGATGTCTATTGCAGGCCTCTCTCATCTTTTTAAGTGGGAGAACTTGCACAAGGTGGCTGACTAAATACTTTTTTCCCCACTGTATAACAGATTTCCAACCTTGCATCATGGGGCTCAAATAACCTCCTTTCTAATAAGAGCACTCTTAAAATGAGGATTATGTGTGGAATTGTCATGTGTATGTTGGATGTGCACATCCTGTCTCTGATGGAGTATTTGGTCTAGTCATTTGTGGTCACGATTGGCAGGTTTGACCTATGTATGGCCCATATTCCTTTTGCTTTGCTTAAACTCTCTCAGTGACATTACACTTTTATCACAGTGAAAAAAGCAGTTGTGTATGGGCTAGGTGACCTTAACACAGGTAGATGCGTCAATAGAGAGAAAAAGATTGTCACAGCAAAGGTGTCAATCATAAGGACAACAAAATTTCACCCCACCTGGTCATTAGAATTAACTGATGTATTTGTTAAACATGTTTATGTAAAATTATTTTTTAGGTCAAATATGTCATGTTTTACATCGTATTTTTCAAAATTTTACATATTACCATCTAATTTAAGAAACTTTCTGAAATCTTGCAGTTTTTAATTTCGACACTAAGCATCACAATAAGCTAGCACTTCCTGTGTTTTCAGTAGATTTCTCATTATCATAACCAAATTTGTAGTTACTTTATTGATAAACAAAATTATATATACAGAAACTGTAGAACTCCAGTGATTTTTTTAAAATTCATCCTGCCACTAGTCTCCAATGGTATTATACCACTTCAGCTTCTGTTTACCCTGCTTGATACGACACACAGTTAATCAATGATTAAGATGGGCCCACCATGTTGTTTCTAGAAACAGATGATAGGAGCTAAATGTAGGTATAGTGGTACATTTCTTTCCCAGTGTTACAACATGTAGATTTAGGGATTGGCTCAAGTCACAGTGGTCAAACCCTCAGTGATTAGACATAGGCTACTGAATGAGGCCTTCTAGGAACTTGATACACTAAATTGCAACTGGTAAAACCATGCTTCAATTGCTAGAACTTACTGTTTACTATATGATGTTAGGAACATTTAAAATGACTTATTCTTGATACAAAGTATCTACTTTTCTACCATATAAGATATATTGAGAACAAATGTATTTATTCTTCGATTACATTCTAGCTTTAGAACTCAATATGTTATTTTTATGAATGCACATTTTCACATAAATAAACCTTGCAGTTCTGCAGACATGTTGCATTTGATGACCAATCCCCCTATAAACATTCCCTTAAGAATCTTCTACTTGATGAAGTCACACAAGATGACAGCATCAACACCAGGATAAAGTGTGTGAGCCTCTTCGCCTCAATCTTACAAGTCTAGTGGGAGAGCAGCGATGGGCTCGTGTGCTACCCCCGCACATCACATTGAGGTGCGCTAGGCGAGGTGCTGTCAGTATGTCTCACTGCACCTATTTTCTGTGGCTTAGCCAGAATTTGTCAGTTGGATTTCTTCCTTTGATCTAACTGTATAAAATATATACTGTCCTTCCATTTTGAGCTGGCTACTATGTGGATATTTGTGGCCATGCTTTTCATTTCTAATGGATGTTTCCACTTATGGCTTAATGTAAAACATAGTGATAACAAGTGTCCTTGAGGTTTAGGCTATTTTCACACTAGCGTCGGCCCGTTGCAGTGCGTCGGGCCGACGTACCGACGCATCCTGTGACAACACAGCACAACGGGGGCAGCGGATGCATTATTGCAACGCATCCACTGCCCCAGTGTGAGTTGCGGGGAGGAGGAAGCGGAGTTCCGGCTGCGCATGCGCGGTCAGAAATGGCGGACACAACGCACTAAAAAACATTACAAGCAACGTTTTTTGGTGCTGACGGTCCGCCACAACACGACGCAACCATCGCTAATACAAGCCTATGGAGAAAAAACGCATCCTGCAAACAACATTGCAGGATGTGTTTTTTTCTGCAAAACGACGCATTGCGACGTGCGTCGTACGACGCTAGTCTGAAAGTAGCCTTATCAAGACCATGTGCAATTGGAACCTTCAATAAATATTTGTGAAGGCAAATTGGATTGTAAGACTTAAAGGGATTTTAGCACGATAATAAATTCATTCTGTGTAAAAGATTTTGAAAAAATAATAAACTTTTCAAATGCACTTGATTTTCAAAAATCATTTTGCTACTGCAGGCTTACCTATGTAGCCCGAACCCTGACCTTATTGCTGCTAATGTTATAGTTCGTCCAGTAGCAGTCCAGCATGTGGAGACACATAACCCATTCTGAGACCATTGTTATACACAGCTGTCTGTCTGCACTATGGCCGAGGATGCGCACATTTGCTACAAAAAACATTGGCGCATGCTCAACCAGCGCAGTAGAAGCCTGTTACCGGACAAACTATATCATTAGCAGCAATAAAAACAAATGATCAGCCTACATAGTTAGGCTTAAAATGGAAAATAATGCATTTTTTACAATCATCTGCATTTGAAAAGTTTATTTTTTTCCCCCAAATCTTTTGCAAAGAATTAATTTATTAGCAAGGTAAAACCCTTTTAATAATTGCGAATATTTAGATTGTGAGAACCATTGGGGACAGTGATGATAATGTGTGTAAAGCGCTGAGGAATAAGATAGCACTATATAAGTAGAAATAATAAATAATAAATAAATAATACTTATGGTTCAAATTGAGGCTGTAAAAAGTAAAATAAAATCATGTTAAATGACTGTGTGCCATCTAAACTTTTAAAGGTGCAAAATAGCCAAATCTGTTGAACATAGTAACATATAAATAATATACAGTATGCCATTCCATAACTGGTTTTGTGCATTGTTATTGTGATGCTACAGAATATTTCTCAGAAAGGATGTAGGCATAGTATAGGAATGATTCATTTCAATATTTTTTTAAAGAAGCCCTCCAATCAAAGTTTTTGTCCTCTTAATATATTGCAGTCATCATATTATACAGCACTGTGTACTTACAATTGCTCATTTTCCCATTCTACCCAGCTAATTCTATTATTTTCCATTAGCTCTTTGACATCACGTGATTAAAAACTGATGAGCTGAATCCTTCTAAGCTCTATGCAGAAACAGGAGGTCAATTTTTCCTGTATGAGTCATAAGTTACTGCAAAAGTCAATGGCAGGGGGAGGAGCAGTGCAGCTTGGTCAGGAGTTGAAGAGGGGACTGATTTCTGCAGGGAAAAGAGACTTCCTGATTCTACACAGAGCTGAGAAAAGAGAAGAATTAGTTGGGTAGAAAGGCAAAAAGAGCAATTGTAAGTACACAGTGCTATATAATATGATGATTGCAATATATTAAGAGGATAAAAACTTTGATAAGAGTGCTTGAAGGAACCTACCTATTTTGCAAATCTGTAGTCAGTCGCAAAACTGTTTGTATTTTTGGTTCAGTACAAAGCTTATCCCTTAATATTGAGATTAAATGTCCTATAGAACAGGGGTGTCAAACTCCATTCCTCGAGGGCTGCAAACAGGTCATGTTTTCAGGATTTCCTTGTACTGCACAGGTGATAATTTAATCACCAACTCATTATTTGTGTAGGTGATTAAATGATCACCTGTGCAGTACAAGGAAATCCTGAAAACATGACCTGTTTGCTGCCCTCAAGGAATGGAGTTTGACACCCCTCCTATAGAATGACCTCTATATTACCTTGTGGCCTTTCCTAAGCCTTTTCACTACTATTAGATGTGCAATATATCACTTCTCAAAATTGAAATTACAACACAAAGTAGGAAAAGTCATAGAATTATGGAAATCACATGATCTACAGTACAGGCATGTTAATGATATGCAAATGATACATTTTCAAAACATCTACATTTATTCAGTATCAAGTATGAGCGCCACGTGCAAAAATACACACACTTACATGCTTTGACCTGCTATCAATGAGATTAATAATGGTTGTCTGAGGAATGTTCTGCCATGCTGAATACACCTATACATGCAAACCATCAAGATCCACTACTGGCAGCTCTCTTTGCAATTGCCGACCAATGACATCCCAGATTTATGAGATGAGATGTGCCTTTTTTCAATGGTGTGATCACACCAGCAGGCTTAATGTTGCTTGTTCTACTGTACCATGGCTTGAAGCATCTCTGGACTTGTCTCGCCTTGAGGACATCTGGGTCAAGCCAAGGCGCATAATTGCATGTATTTCTGTGTTTTGAGACATATATATATTTATTATATTTATATCATCTCTCTATCTCCCATTATATACATGGAATATAAATATATACAGTACAGACTAAACGTTTGGACACACCTTCTTATTTAAAGATTTTTCTGTATTTTCATGACTATGAAAACTGTACATTCACACTGAATGAATCAAAACTAAAGGTGGCTACTTTGAAGAACCAAGAATATAAGACATAATTTCAGTTGTTTCACACTTTTTTTGTAAAGTATATAATTCCACATGTGTTAATTCATAGTTTTGATGCCTTCAGTGTGAATGTACAATTTTCATAGTCATGAAAATATAGAAAAATCTTTAAATGTCTTTACTGTATATGCTAACCAATGTTGTTTTTTGGTCATATAAATCTGTTTACTCTTACGATATTACAAGTTATCATACATCAGAAGCATTATAAAGGGGACTGTGGCCAAAACAAATGTACATATATCCTCCTACCTCCTTCTCATATCCTGGCACAAGAGGGATGCCTTGCCTACCACTTTCACACACAATTGTAGGAGAAAGGCGGCATGGCCCTACAGCCTATTTTGAATGTTTAGAACATGAGTTCTTTCTTCATTTTTTATTCTTGAAGCCTAAAGGCCATTAGGCTAAAGTTGGCCAAACCTGTCAGCGGGATTGGACGACAGTCTAATTTGTATGTGGATCTCCTGTCTCTCTCCCGACAGATGATGTCATGGAGAGAAAGGGATCCAGCCTGCTGAATTTCAACGGACGATCCTTTTGTACTCCTATGAGATGCCGCTGGTAGCTGCTCTCTCATTCCTGTGTGTGTGTAGGAGTTGTCAGCCTAACCAGCGCTCGGCCTACCAATATCTATTGTGTACAGGGAATTGATGGCAGGCTGCAAGGGTAGATACACAATTACATGTCCTCTATGTTTACGGATGTTACTTAAGGAAATAATATACTGAAATGTCCATTATTTAATATAATATTCAAAGCGAAGGTTACTTTGAAAGAGGCGTTTTAGACTTTTTAGATATACAACATGATAATGAATTACTCTATGTATTTCAAGTTTGGAATCAAAACCCATAGTTCATTTTGTCTTTTGTATGGGAAAATATGAAGAAACTTCTAGACAGTTGAACAGCCTGGGGACAATGGAACAGCAGCCATGTTGCTTGGCAACATTAACAATATGACCTCCACAAATGCATTATCAAGTCATTTTACATTGTCTACTGACATTTATTTTATGGCTTCAGAAATATACGATGGCATTAGGCAGCACATTTAAAATATAAATATATTTAGTTGGACTCTTCAATTTATACCTCAGTACAAGAAAAATAAATAGAGAAAACCAATTTACATGTTTGTGTAAAGTGTGTAAAGTGCTATGATTCAGGGCCCATAATAATGGTATAAAGCTTGCATTTACATCTGGGCCTAGTGTGTAAAAAGTGGCAAACAATTAAGCAATCCTATAGCAGAAATAATTTCTATATATTTTTCAGTGCAGGTTAGAAAATAAGAGCTGTGATCTGTACAGTTGCTATCGACAAATACTCAACTTTTTGACTGTGCTTGCATAATACATGCCTAAGGCATTGTGTAACATTGCAATTATTATAAAATAGATTTGTTTTTCTATAGAAAATTTCAGTTTCATGACTGTAGATATTGTAATCTGGGAATATTAGAAGTAAAAAAAAATCACGTATTTATGTAAAAGTAAAATGATGCAATTTTTTCATTACTTTTGTCTTTCATGTTCCTGCTGATGACAGTTCAATCATGTGAAACTGCAAATGCTTCTTTGTTGATGCATATGGCAAAAGACAATTCTTTACCATATGCATCAATGAAGCAGCATTTGCAGTTTCCAGATTTCCACAAGTTTGCAATACATGCCTAGAGTTTTGAGCACTTTAAGCAAAAATATTTACAATCGATTTTATTACTGGAAATCAAGGCCACTCAATAAAGTATTCCTGGTGTCAAAGATGCCCCAATCCCCTCTTCTGTTTTATATGGCACAAGAAATTCTAAGGTTTCCTTCAGGGTTGGGATGTATCAACCTGGCACCCCATGACTCTCCTACCTGTTCATGTCAGGTTCTCACTAATTACTTTAGTGAAAGGGTCTTAACTAGAGAAAGATTGCAGGCCCTTGCAGTTATGTGGTTACATGACTGCTGATATTTATACCCCACCAGGGTTGGCATCAGGCAACCCTTTGGTGGAAGAAGAGGGATATACCATATGTGTAATAGATAGTGGGACATGCCAAGATTTGTAGTCTTATGAGGTCTGCTGAAACACTAAGAATATATTTTAGATATCTATTGACTAAATGCTTTTCTAGTTTAAAGCTATTACTTCATACCTCAGCATGCACAGGCATGCTTAGGCGAGTGAAAATAAAAGGATGAGTTATGGTAAAATTTTACTTGAAAACTCGTTCTGGCTCATCAGAGAGGCTGTGTGGAAAAAGTGGAGAACAACTGGGCTCCTGGAAGTCTCCAGATATGCAAGCACTCCTTGAAGGCTTCCTGTTTGTGGCGCCAAAAATGGTCTCTCTTAAGACTTAATCCAGTGGCTCAAATGGGGGCATAAGAAACAGCATGTGAAACGGGTATGGGAGAGGTTTTGCCTCCAGAAGTGTAGTTATGGGAAAAAATAATAAAATACTTTGTATGTTTCACTACAATATCTCTCATACCTCTTAGTTCAAAAAGTTGGCTTGAGGATTAATATACAACTGCACCATCTTTCTGTCCATTGATATTTTCCCTTACGGACATTTGGAGGGCCACTATATACAGTTGAAACCAGAAGTTTACATCTAATATATAAAGCTGAATGTGTGTGTGTATGTGTGTATGTATGCATGTATGTATGTCTGGGATTGGCATCTGCACCGTCGCAGCTACAGCCACAAAATTTTGCACAGTCACACGTCTGGACCCCGAGAGCGTCATAGGCTATGTTGTGAGGCAAAATTTTAACCCCGCGCGTTCCAATTCACTAAACAATTTTGCCCCTATCTACATAATGGGGAAAAAGTGAAAGGAAAAGTGTTGGAGGCGTCGCAGCTACAGCAACAAAATTTTGCACAGTCACACGTCTGGACCCTGAGAGCGTCATAGGCTATGTTGTGAGGTGAAATTTTAACCCCACGCTTTCCAATTCACCAAACAATTTTGCCCCTATCTACATAGTGGGGAAAAAGTGAAAGGAAAAGTGTTGGAGGCAAATTGACAGCTGCCAGATGTGAACAAGGGGGACTTAAAGAGTGAAAGCGATGGCGCCAAAGAGTATATACCGTACAGTTGCATGGGATACTCACCACACACGGGGATATGAACACACACACAAAAAGCGCCACAAACTACCACGTGCTTGAACACATATACCACCCTCAGCACACATTTCACCACATATACACCAACCTCGCCACATAAAAGTCGAAACACAAGTCGCCGCTCAAAACTCACCACGCGCAAAACTCGCCACATGCAAAACTAGGCTCACGCAAAACTCACCACACGTGCAAAACTCACCTCATGGAAAACTCGCCACACGCAAAACTTGCACACGCGGAAAAATTGCCACATGCACAAAAGTTGCAACACATGCAAAATTTGCCTCACACAAAACTTGCACATACTCAAAACGCACCACACATAAAACTCGCCACGTGCAAAACTCGCCATGTGCAAAACTTGCTGCACACTACTTGCTACACTAACCTGTCACATGCAACTCGACACTCAAAAAGTTGCTACACGCATGTCGCCATACAAAACTCATCTCATAAAAGTCGGTACATGCATGTCGCCACACGCAACTCAACACACACAACTTGACACATGAAACTCGCCCTAAAACACACACAAGTCTGGTATTATCCTTCAAAACTAAAAATCTGATTAATAAGCAGACAAACTACAAGAGCAACAAATGTACCATATAGGAAATACGGCAGCTGTCAGTCACATGACCTGTCTATTATGTATATGTGTGAGCTAATATATACTGCCAGGGGGGAGGGCTTCCTGTTGGCTGTGGATTTATCAGGCTGCCAATTTAGCTTACAAATACTGAGGTAAAAATACTGACCAAATAATGTGTGAATGCGGTCTAATACAGGAGATGATGACACACAGATATATACTATATACAGGAGGAGATTACACACAGGTATATACTATATACAGGAGGAGATGACACACAGGTATATACTATATACAGGAGGAGATGACACAGGTATGTACTATATACAGGAGGAGATGACACACAGGTATATACTATATACAGGAGGAGATGACACATAGGTATATACTATATACAGGAGGAGATGACACAGGTATATACTATATACGGGAGCAGATGACACACGTATATACTATATACGGGAGCAGATGACACACGTATATACTATATACAGGAGGAGATAACTGACAGGTGTATACTATATACAGGAGGAGATGACACACGTATATACTATATACAGGAGGAGATGACATACAGGTATATACTATATACAGGAGGAGATGACACACACATATATACTATATACAGGGGAGATGACAGGTATATACTATATACAGGAGGAGATAACATACAGGTATATACTATATACAGGAGGACATGACACACAGGTATATACTATATACAGGAGGAGATGACAACCTGGTATATACTACATACAGGGGAGATGACATACAGGTACATACTATATACAGGGGCGATGACACACAGGTATATACTATATACAGTGGAGATGATACACAGGTATATACTATATACAAGAGGAGATGACATACAAGTATATACTATATACAGGAGCAGATGATACACAGGTATATACTATATACAGGAGGAGATGACTTACAGGTACATACTATATATAGGAGGAGATGACACACGTATATACTATATACAGGAGGAGATGACATACAGGTATATACTACATAAAAGAGGAGATGACATAGGTATATAGAGGAGATGACATACAGCAGGTATATACTATATACAGGGGAGATGACATACAGGTATATACTATATACAGGAGATGACATACATGTATATACTATATATAGGAGGAGATGACATACAGGTATATAGTATATACAGAAGAGATGACATACAGGTATATAATATAGGAGATGACACATGGGTATAAACAATATACAGGAGGAGATGACATACAGCAGGTATATACTATTTACAGGGGAGATGACATACAGGTATATACAATATACAAGAGAAGACATACAGGTGTATACTATATATAAGGGAGATGACAAACATGTATATACTGAGGTGAAAACGAGGGGTGTGAGGTGAAAATGAAAAGGTGTGAGTGCAAAATGAGAGGAGTGAGGGAAAATAGTGGAGTGATCGGAAAATGACAGATGTGAGGTCGAAATGACAAGTGTTAGGGGGGGTATGAGAGGAGTGACGGGGAAAATAAGAGGAGTGAGGGGGAAAATGAGAGGTGTAAGGGAGAAAATGAGAGGTGTAAGGGAGAAAATGAGAGGTGTAAGGGAGAAAATGAGAGGCATGATGGGAATATAAGAGACGTGAGGTGCTATAACTAACCACAGATATTTACTATGCCCAGGCAACGCCGGGCTCTTCAGCTAGTACACTATATAAAAAGACACCCATGCAAGCTTTTCTCAATATCTGACATGAAATCAGAATAAACCTTTCCCGTTTTAGGTCAATTAGGATTACCATTACCATAATTATTAATATTTGTCAAATGCCAAAATAATGAGAGACAGAGATAATGCATAAAGGCATTTTTATTACTTACTGCAAAGTCAAATGTTTACATACTTTTCATTAGTATTTGATACCATTGCCCTTAAATTGAATGACTTGAGTCAAACATTTGGGACTTCTGGCTTCAACTTCTGGTTTCATCTGTTTTCTCAGTGGCGTCCCAGTTCCACCAAACACAGCAGGTTTTCCTGATATTAATGAAATATGTACAGTAAGGCCAGCGTCAGTCTTGACTCAGATATAAAGTAGCAACATGGCCCGAAGAAATATACAACTTTTTCTACAAGGAATACTTGTTAGACAATGTTAAATCATGTTTGAATATAATTCTATGTTGCCAGGCAACTCCTTTACAATGCCATACCTTACCCTAAGGACCAACCGAACCATTGCAAACGCATATTTGTATTAGACAGCAGCATGCATGGACAATGACTTCATACCACTTCCCTTTTGTGTCTAGACCATTGTGCACCCAAAGTATTCTCTGGTATCAAAAGATTTAGTGCTCCAGACAATTTGTATTGTGCTGTAATTTATTGCCCAGACAGTGCTTCACGTGCAATTGTTGGATGCCTCAGGCTCATACCATTCCTAATTATCATTGGTATGGTGCCACAGTCAGTCAAATTGTGATTATTGGTTTGTTATCCCAGACCATAGTGTTATGTGTTCAAGTGTGGGAACTCCTTAGGCAGTCGCCTTTCTTGCCTATCCTTCAAACTATATCTATTTTGAAACAGGGAAAATGTATATGAGATGTATATATATTTGAAGATTACTATTACTTAAGTACAGTATAAATACATAACAGTATTATGCATAGGAAACAGAGTGTGAAAAAGGCATGTTATTCCCCAAATTACAATGTGGTTTTATAATAATGTGCACATATTTGTTAATTTGTGCCAATATAGATCAGTTTTAAATCTGCTCCATTTGTATATAACCCCAACTCCAGAAAAAAATGTTCTTCCAGGTTCTATTTACCCTCCTGAAGCCATTGGATTAAACCTTCAGTAGTTCCTGTGCTCTTCATTGATAATGGCAAGTGCTGTTTCTTTTAGCTGACTTCCTGGCAACATAGCTTTGCTCTACCTCCATCTCTGACATAGAGTGCATTGTACTTTCAGAAAAATACACTGCACTCCTGTACATTGTATGCTCCTGAAGACTGCTCAACTTTATCTTCTGCCATCTGCATCAGTATAACTGCCTGTGTGTTTTTACACCATTGTTAGATGGTTGTTAGTAGTGCTCTACTCTCCTGTTCTCCTCCACAACAGAGCTTGTAATAACACTAGTTGAACTGTTTGTTGCCTGCTGCTAACATTTCAGTGATGTGAAACAGCAAATGCTGCTCTGCTGATGCATATAGAAGTTTAATCCTTTGCTGTATGCATCAACCCAGCAGTATTTACAGTTTCAAATCACTAATATGTCAGCAGCAGGCACCAAACACAGCTCAACTCTGCACTGCCTAGTGTTACAAGCTGTGTTGTGGAGGAGCGCAGGAGAGTTGAGCTCGACTAGAAGCCAGCTAACAGTGATGTAAAAACACATTGTCTGCTATACCGATATAGATAGAAGAAGATAAAATTGGTCAGAAAGCCAAACTGTGCAGGAGCAGAGAATGCACAGAAGCAAAAGGTGAATTTTACACTTAGATTATCTGCATGATAACTCAAAGAGCTAGTCAGGAGCACACAGGAGAGCAAGTGCTGCTGGTAAATGTAGTTTTAGCAATTTAAGAATAGGACCACCCATTTAGTTCAATGAAGCGGGATATACATAGGGGCAGATAGAGATGAAAAAATTCACAAGGGTACAAGAAAGAAATGTTATGTTGAGCTAAGTCTGTATATTAATAATAAGTATGCATTTACTCTGCTTTGTGAAAAATAATATGGTTGTGGGAATAACCCTATAACTGGAATGTTAGACATTGTGCAATAATACAATGCAAGAAAAGAAATATTAAATACATGGCACCTAGCAATATGTAACTTATCTAATAACCTGCAAAAATATATGCTATATATATTAGATATGTATATCCAACAAAATGTACCCTGCATAGTCCAAAGATCTGAGATGTTCCTAGACACGTATGTGCCTGAATGTGCCCTATGTTCCCTTTCCTGCAGACAAGTCTTGCTAATTTATTGTTGCTGTAAATATACAAATAAACAGGATTGTCCCAATAGACACCATGTTGTGTAACCACATAATTAGTCTAAACACACAATAATGGCTACTCTGTGCCGCTGTTGTTGGTTTTCCTAATGCGCACAAAAGCTGCTTGTGTGGTGTGTTTTATAGGGACTGGCATTCAACCACAAGACCAGATCTGAGTAAATGTTGTTTTTTTTTTTACAAGCCCCCCACCTCTTCGGTCCCCATGACTGTTGGGTTGTCAGACAGCTGCAGAGTCTGTTAGTAAACACTTTCGTGGGTTAACAATTTTATTCAGATCTCCTCCTCCCCTTCCCCTTTTCTCTATCATAGCACAATGACAGCATTGTTATCGGAGGATTTGAATGAGGGTCTCTGGGCATGTTCCCAGCATTGTGAAAGGGGATGGGAAAAATGGTCCAGCCAGGAGAACCAGACTAGACTCAGACAGATGCCTAAATTAGCAACAAAGCCTTTTTCACTGTGCCCCCCAGACAAGGCTTGTTTGTGTGTATGTATGTGTGTCCGTGTATGTGTGAGATTGTAGGGCAAGCTTTATCGCTGGTTGCATGTCTGCCCATGTTAATTAGTTTCTTGCATGCATGTCTGATAGGGTGCCTATGAATATTTTGTCCCTGGACTAAGAAAAGCTTATGTGATTGAATGGGGGAAGGGGACAGTCGATGGCGCTGAATACTGAAGACACACGTTTTAGAGTGTAATAAATAACTTTCGGCGTTGTGTCATTTATATTTATTATTTTTGCTATTTTTTTTTTTACTTGTTATTTAATTTTTGTAGGAACCCATATAAATTGCATTTGCTTCCAGCTCTCCTGATTTTGCAGACATTTCTGCAACAAATCTGCCACATGTGCTTACACTAACTGAAGCTAGGATTAATCAAGGATTTAATTTAGTTTGGTGTCAATTACCGTACTTTAAGCTGGGGCTACATAAGTACTTTGGTCGTTCAATGCGTCACATGGGCAACGATTACAGTATTGCAATGCTACATCGCAAAACAATTAAAGTGAATGTGATCGTATTGTACGACAAGTGCAACACGTGTGAAATCTAAGCCAAATGTGGCGCGTGTCAACATGTCTTGATTGGAAAAGTTACCGTGTAGAAGAAACCTAACTATACTGTACTCACTATATTTGCGCCATCCAGTTGCCGGAATTTTTTTTTATTTATTAAGAAATGTGCACGTAACTGTATGTTAGGACAGTTTTATGACATACATAGCTTATAGACCCTTATAGCTACGGCACAGGATAGCTTTGGCTCTTTTGTCTTGCTAACCAAAGTTATCGTTCTGACATAGCCCATAGGGGTGGCATCACAATCACTCAGGAATAGGGTGTCCAAATAAGTAAATAACTAAAAAAATGTTATATATTGGACTTCGTAGTATGTTTTTGGTGCCATATGTAGTATGTTAGACGAAACCAACAAACGTTTTACAGTGGACCCTCTAGTTACAATATTAATTAGTTCTTGGACAAGTAAGTTAAAAATATTGTAAGTTGAGACCATAACTCTATAAAACCTAGCAATTGATTCTACAGCCACCACAATATTAACCCAAAATAAGAAAAAAAATCAGTATTGAAAAAAATATTAGTAGATAATTAATACAAATGAAGCAAATCTTAAAGGGAACCTGTCACCCCAAAATGGAAGTTGAGCTGGAATGCTGTAGATAAGCCCCTGATGTAACCTGAAAGATGAGAAAAAAAGGTTAGATTATACTCACCTAGGCGGGCGGTCCGATCCGATGGGCGTCACGGTCCGGTCCGAGGCCTCCCATCTTCTTACGATCACGTCCTCTTTTTGTCTTCATGCCGCAGCTCTGGCGCAGGCGTACTTTGTCTGCCCTGTTGAGGGCAGAGCAAAGTACTGCAGTGCGCAGGCGCTGGGAAAGGTCAGAGGGGCCCAGCACCTGCAGTACTTTGCTCTGCCCTCAACAGGGCAGACAAAGTATGCCTGCGCCGGAACTGCAGCGCGAAGACAAGAAGAGGACATCATCCTATGAAGATAGGAGGCGCCGGACCGCGACACCCATCGGACCGGACTGCAGCGGGGCCCGTCCCTGGGTGAGTATAATCTAACCTCTTTTTCTCATCTTTCAGAATACATTGGGGGCTTATCTACAGCATTCCAGAATGCTGTAAATAAGCCCCTGATGCTGGTGGGCTTAGCTCACCTTCCATTTTGAGGGTGACAGGTTCCCTTTAAGGATGACCATACACACACAGATGTAGGTGGAACAACTGTATAATTAAGTTATTAGTAACATAGTAACATAGTAACATAGTTAGTAAGGCCGAAAAAAGACATTTGTCCATCCAGTTCAGCCTATGTTCCATCATAATAAATCCCCAGATCTACGTCCTTCTACAGAACCTAATTGTATGATACAATATTGTTCTGCTCCAGGAAGACATCCAGGCCTCTCTTGAACCCCTCGACTGAGTTCGCCATCACCACCTCCTCAGGCAAGCAATTCCAGATTCTCACTGCCCTAACAGTAAAGAATCCTCTTCTATGTTGGTGGAAAAACCTTCTCTCCTCCAGACGCAAAGAATGCCCCCTTGTGCCCGTCACCTTCCTTGGTATAAACAGATCCTCAGCGAGATATTTGTATTGTCCCCTTATATACTTATACATGGTTATTAGATCGCCTCTCAGTCGTCTTTTTTCTAGACTAAATAATCCTAATTTCGCTAATCTATCTGGGTATTGTAGTTCTCCCATCCCCTTTATTAATTTTGTTGCCCTCCTTTGTACTCTCTCTAGTTCCATTATATCCTTCCTGAGCACCGGTGCCCAAAACTGGACACAGTACTCCATGTGCGGTCTAACTAGGGATTTGTACAGAGGCAGTATAATGCTCTCATCATGTGTATCCAGACCTCTTTTAATGCACCCCATGATCCTGTTTGCCTTGGCAGCTGCTGCCTGGCACTGGCTGCTCCAGGTAAGTTTATCATTAACTAGGATCCCCAAGTCCTTCTCCCTGTCAGATTTACCCAGTGGTTTCCCGTTCAGTGTGTAATGGTGATATTGATTCCTTCTTCCCATGTGTATAACCTTACATTTATCATTGTTAAACCTCATCTGCCACCTTTCAGCCCAAGTTTCCAACTTATCCAGATCCATCTGTAGCAGAATACTATCTTCTCTTGTATTAACTGCTTTACATAGTTTTGTATCATCTGCAAATATCGATATTTTACTGTGTAAACCTTCTACCAGATCATTAATGAATATGTTGAAGAGAACACGTCCCAATACCGACCCCTGCGGTACCCCACTGGTCACAGCGACCCAGTTAGAGACTATACCATTTATAACCACCCTCTGCTTTCTATCACTAAGCCAGTTACTAACCCATTTACACACAATTTCCCCCAGACCAAGCATTCTCATTTTGTATACCAACCTCTTGTGCGGCACGGTATCAAACGCTTTGGAAAAATCGAGATATACCACGTCCAATGACTCACCGTGGTCCAGCCTATAGCTTACCTCTTCATAAAAACTGATTAGATTGGTTTGACAGGAGCGATTTCTCATAAACCCATGCTGATATGGAGTTAAACAGTTATTCTCATTGAGATAATCCAGAATAACATCCCTCAGAAACCCTTCAAATATTTTACCAACAATAGAGGTTAGACTTACTGGCCTATAATTTCCAGGTTCACTTTTAGAGCCCTTTTTGAATATTGGCACCACATTTGCTATGCGCCAATCCTGCGGAACAGACCCTGTCGCTATAGAGTCCCTAAAAATAAGAAATAATGGTTTATCTATTACATTACTTAGTTCTCTTAGTACTCGTGGGTGTATGCCATCCGGACCCGGAGATTTATCTATTTTAATCTTATTTAGCCGGTTTTGCACCTCTTCTTGGGTTAGATTGGTGACCCTTAATATAGGGTTTTCATTGTTTCTTGGGATTTCACCTAGCATTTCATTTTCCACCGTGAATACCGTGGAGAAGAAGGTGTTTAATATGTTAGCTTTTTCCTCGTCATCTACAACCATTCTTTCCTCACTATTTTTTAAGGGGCCTACATTTTCAGTTTTTATTCTTTTACTATTGATATAGTTGAAGAACAGTTTGGGATTAGTTTTACTCTCCTTAGCAATGTGCTTCTCTGTTTCCTTTTTGGCAGCTTTAATTAGTTTTTTAGATAAAGTATTTTTCTCCCTATAGTTTTTTAGAGCTTCAATGGTGCCATCCTGCTTTAGTAGTGCAAATGCTTTCTTTTTACTGTTAATTGCCTGTCTTACTTCTTTGTTTAGCCGCATTGGGTTTTTCCTATTTCTAGTCCTTTTATTCCCAGAAGGTATAAACTGCTTACAGTGCCTATTTAGGATGTTCTTAAACATTTCCCATTTATTATCTGTATTCTTATTTCTGAGGATATTGTCCCAGTCTACCAGATTAAGGGCATCTCTAAGCTGGTCAAACTTTGCCTTCCTAAAGTTCAGTGTTTTTGTGACTCCCTGACAAGTCCCCCTAGTGAAAGACAGGTGAAACTGCACAATATTGTGGTCGCTATTTCCTAGATGCCCGACCACCTTCAGATTTGTTATTCTGTCAGGTCTATTAGATAGTATTAGGTCTAAAAGTGCTGCTCCTCTGGTTGGATTCTGCACCAATTGTGAAAGATAAATTTTCTTGGTTATTAGCAGAAACCTGTTGCCTTTATGGGTTTCACAGGTTTCTGTTTCCCAGTTAATATCCGGGTAGTTAAAGTCCCCCATAACCAGGACCTCATTATGGGTTGCAGCTTCATCTATCTGCTTTAGAAGTATACTTTCCATGGTTTCTGTTATATTTGGGGGTTTGTAACAGACCCCAATGAGAATTTTGTTACCATTTTTCCCTCCATGAATTTCGACCCATATGGACTCGACATCCTCATTTCCTTCGCTAATATCCTCCCTTAAAGTGGACTTTAGACAAGACTTTACATAGAGACAAACCCCTCCTCCTCTCCGATTTTTACGATCCTTTCTAAACAGACTGTAACCCTGTAAGTTAACTGCCCAGTCATAGCTTTCATCTAACCATGTCTCGGTTATTCCCACTATGTCAAAGTTACCTGTAGATATTTCTGCTTCTAGTTCTTCCATCTTGTTTGTCAGGCTTCTGGCGTTTGCGAGCATGCAGTTTAGAGGATTTTGTTTTGTTCCAATCTCCTCGTTGTGGATTGTTTTAGAAATGTTCTTACCTCCCTTCTGAGTATGTTTTCCTGGATCTTCTTTGTTCAAGTCTAATGTTTTTCTTCCCGTCCCCTCTTCTTCTAGTTTAACGCCCTCCTGATGAGTGTAGCGAGTCTTCTGGCGAATGTGTGTTTCCCAGGTTTGTTGAGGTGTAGTCCGTCTCTGGCGAGGAGTCCATCGTACAAGTAATTCACACCGTGGTCCAGGAATCCGAATCCTTGTTGTCTGCACCATCGTCTTAGCCAGTTGTTTGCATCAAGGATCCTGTTCCATCTCCTGGTGCCATGCCCGTCTACTGGAAGGATAGAAGAAAAAACTACCTGTGCATCCAGTTCCTTTACTTTCTTCCCCAAATCTTCAAAGTCTTTGCAGATTGTCGGTAGGTCCTTCCTTGCCGTGTCATTGGTGCCAACATGTATCAGAAGAAATGGGTGGACGTCCTTGGAGTTGAAGAGCTTTGGTATCCCATCGGTCACATCCTTGATCATCGCACCTGGAAGGCAGCATACTTCTCTTGCAGTTATGTCCGGTCTGCAGATGGCTGCTTCTGTGCCTCTCAGTAGTGAGTCTCCCACCACCACCACTCTTCGTTGCTTCTTGGCTGTACTTTTTGCTGTCACTTGTTGCTGTGTGCCCTTTTCTTTTTTGCTTGCTGGTATTGCTTCATCCTTAGGTGTGCCATCTTCATCCTCTACAAAGATTTGATATCGGTTCTTCAGTTGTGTGGTTGGTGATTTCTCCATGGTCTTCTTGCTTCTTTTGGTCACATGCTTCCACTCATCTGCTTTTGGAGGTTCTCTGACACTTTTTTCACCTTCTGTGACCAGTAGAGATGCTTCTGTTCTGTCTAGAAAGTCTTCATTCTCTTTGATGAGTTTCAAAGTTGCTATTCTTTCTTCCAGACCCCGCACCTTTTCTTCTAAAAGGGCCACTAGTCTACACTTCTGACAGGTGAAATTTGATTCTTCTTCTGGTCCATCTGTGAACATGTAGCACATGCTGCAGCTCACCATGTAGGTTGTCACATCTGCCATGTTGCTCCTAGATCCTGCTGACTTGCTGTGTGTTTTCCTTCTTGTGTAATCTACTCAGCCAAGCTCTCTTGCATTAATGTCCTACAGGCAAAAATGCCTTACGGCGCGCGGTTTGGTGATTCTTTCCAAGCAGCTGGTCCCGGCTGTACCCAACGATCTTCTAGCTTAGGGAGACTCTTCGCTTTTCCCAGAAGGCACCTGGAATATGCAAATTAGCCTCCTCAAGCTTGAATCCCTGGTTATTAACCTGGCCAATAATCTTAAACCGACCCAGGCGATACACTTGATACTACATATGTGTTCAATGATGCAAGTAGACAACCAATTTTTTTTAGGATTGTTCTGAGAATGTTTTTTCCAGAGAAGATCTTTTGTGGACTTGCAACAATTGGTCGAAATTTTTTCACATGATATATTTTTTTAGAAGATGAGAGTGTGTAATCATTAGGACAAAAAACAATATTTCCTTGTTAAATTTACCTAATAGTTTTGATTGAAATTGTGTGTTTTGATAAAATTTACACTAATGTTTTTTGCTCAGTTTTACATACAAAAGTAAAAAAAAAGCTGCAGAAACCGTTAACCAACTTCTATATAGACATTCGGCCCTTCTTCAGGATCTTGCACAGTAAAGTGTACCAGAAAAAAAATGGCGCTGCCCTCACCTTTAAAAAGAACAGTACAGAACATGTAGTAAAGCATTGTGGCGTAAAGAAGTCCAGCTAAACATCCACTCAATTCTCGCACTTCAATAATATAAGTGTTTTACCAATGAACTGCTTGTATTATTTGGCTTTATCTTGAAGCCAATCACATGGTTACATTACATATTTAAAATATTGTAACTTGAGGCCATTATAACTTAAAGCATACTTGTTGCTTCGGGTGACTTTTTGAACAAATTGTCATGTGTATACATGAAAATTAACACTATTTCTGACCATTATATGACTTTTATTTGGAATTCAGTATAAGTTTCCCTTCTTTCAGGCTCTTTCACTAATTGTCAGTTGTCCTTTAACTCAGACACAGACATTAACAGCTATGATGACTCTTACACACAGGACACAGTAAAAAGAGGAGATCCTGCTCCCCCTATTAACATAGTAACACAGTTAGCAAGGCTGAAAAAAGACATTTGTCTATCCAGTTCATCCTATATTCCCTCAGAATAAATCTCCAGTTCTAAAGAACCTAATAACTGTAAGATACAATATTGTTACACTCTAGGAAGACATCCAGGCCTCTCTTGAACCCCTCGACGGCGTTCGCCATCACCACCTCCTCAGGCAAGGAATTCCAGATTCTCACTGCCCTAACAGTAAAGAATCCAAGAATCCTATTCTATGTCGGACGAAAAACCTTTTATCCTCCTTCTCCTTCTCTCCATTCTTTGTGTCACACCCCCAGAAGCAGCAACAGCATGAGGCACATCATACAACAGTACTGAGCACTGGGATGAGAAAAGTCTATTACTTTATCTCTCTCTTTGCTTCCTTCCCCTTCTCGTCCTTCCTCCACCGCTATAGGCTTATTGGAGGTATGTAACCTGATCCCTCAGTGAGCTGAAAGTCCATCTAATCTTTTAAGGCTAGGTTCATATTGCGTTAGGGCAATCCGTTTAGCGCATATGCTAGCGGATTGCGCTAACACAATGTCCCAAAAGGGATCGCGTTTGGCGATCCCGCTAGCGCAGATACCCGATCTGCGCTAGCGAGGAGCGGACCTCGGACGCTGCAAGCAGCGTCCGCGGTCCGTCCGAAACTAATGGGACATCGCTAGCGCGTGCTGAAAATGGCATGCGCTAGCGATGCGCTAGAGATCCGTTAGCACATTGCCATCAATGGGTGCGCTAACGGATCCGTTGCATGGCGTTAATTGTGACAATTTTGCCATGTAACGGAGTCCGCTAGCGGACACCCATTAACGCAATGTGAACCTAGCCGATTTTAGCACTATTTCAGAGTGATTGATGATCGTAGGAGTCAGGAGGGAAAGGAGAAGATGACTTAAGGAGAATTAACACTGTGAGACAATTGAGAAGGAATCTTGATTATCTTTTTGTGTGTACAGGCTACGGATCACCCAATGAATGAGGAAGATGCTCGTTCATCAAGTGAAATGGTTTCTTATGTTGCCTAAAAGATCAGCGTTCTCGATGGAACATCGTCCCAAGTAATCAGGGCTTGCACAGCTGAGAACCATGGCAGCCTATGCACACTTGGAGATCTAGTGTAGATTGCTCAGTGTTCATTGTTGATTTTGGTCTGCTTGGTAAACAGGAATTCAAACGATCACCGATTGGTAAATGTTTGCCAATTGGTGGACATATCGTGCAGCCAGGCGGTATGTGAACATGGACCCTTACAGTGGAGAAGGTGGCATTTTCTCTAAATAAGATTCATTCTTATATTTGCTTATATCATTGATTTATGCAAAGTTTATTGAAAGAAAAGAGACGAACAAAGATTTGCACTGACCACACACGATTGCACAATGTTTATTACTAAAAGTCAAAATGTTATATGTACTTGTGCGGACCACAAAGACATCAAATAGACAGTGAAGGAGAAGGAATTAATTTTAATAATCATTTTTCAATTTATATTGCATGTATTGAAATTTATATGGTTTGTAAACTCACATTAATGAATATACATCAAAGTCACCCTAACGTAAATCTAAGAAAGCCCCCATTTCTAATGCCCTCTCAGGCGGCAGAATGCCTGAGCATGCCCCACTTTCATCCATACACTGGCCTTCATTCATTAACAGATGTTGACCCTGTATCTTCACCAGTTAGATCCACTTGTTCGTCTTGAAAGCCAGCTATAGCTCATTAAAGAGGGGCTTCAGAGCTTCATCATCCATATATAATTGGTGAATGCAATGTCTAAGGAATTCCTGGGCCATGTTTGCATCCAAATAGTGTTCCCAGAGTCCTGCATACTTTATAGCAATGACCCTAACGAGCACGGAATAACTGACCTGTAGAAAGATTTTTTTGTGATAACTTAGCTTGTGAATTGGTTATATTATGGGGCTATTTTTCTAACATATATAAAAAATCGGGGCAATGGAAAGAATTGGTAAACGTGCCTGGGATGATGCAAATATTGAGTTTACCAATATGTGCCCTTAGGAAAATTAAAAATCTCTTATTTCATGCTGTAAATTATTTTACTAGAGACTTGTTCTACAAAATTATAAATAGAAAATGTCCTACTCCATGGTAAAGCTGTGTTATAACTGGAAACGTCATGAACCAGGATCAGATTTAGGTGAACGAAAGCAAAATATCTTGGTTCTCTGCCGCAGAAATATGAAATGATAAAATAAAGGATGGAAGAAGGCGCAGGCGGGGATGGAATATGACATGAACAGGAAGATGAAAGGACTCCAAGCTGTCACTATATTTGAAGAGCTACTGTAACCGTCACATTGTGGGGAGATTGGCAGAGCACTTCTTAATTTATGTCTGCTGCTATTGTACAGATGCCCAGCTTTAATTTATTCTGGCGAGCGATGGGAAAGTGGGGGGTGTCTTGGTGGAGGCGACTGAAGCATATGTATACCAATGGGGGTTGTGGAGGAAAGAACAGATTCTCTGCTCACCGCGGCTAGATCCTCATTGTATTCATACTGTGTGTGGATTCAGTAGGACAGCAGCGCAGAAGAACTTGCTGGAAGCCGGGTCTCAGTGCCACACTCACACCCCTCTCACCTCATTGGATTAAGTCAGACATTTTGAACTGCTAACATATAAGACTACAGTTAACTCATTCATTTACTTAAGGACTATGAGTCTTTGTCAATGCTGGAAATTGTAGAGCCACGGTTTTTTAAGCTGCTGACATGTTGCATACATCTAATCTGGCCATTCTTTTGCCAAGCCTAGTGTCTTCGTAGGCTTCCGCAGCCAGAAGATGCTATTACTCAAACATAGTGGCTTTACCTTGAGTAGTTGTATGCCAAGTATGAATGATTATGGTGGCTGCCAAGTTCAAAGACTAGAATAGTAGCCTGACCATGGTGGCGAATATTGTAAACTGTTAGAATTGTTCAAGGAAGGAGGGGGGGAATCGTTTATTTTCACAATTTCCAAAGCCTGAGCATGTATGAATGTGTTGGTGATTACTAACATGCCATCAAATGAAAATAAAGATGTGGCGAAGATGAGTCCAAAAATTTACCAAATTTATGAGGAATTTGCATAATTCGTATTCGCAAAATATTGATGTAAAGTTTGCTTGACACCAGTGTAAGAGTATGTGTACACAACATTACAAAAAAGTGGTGCAAAAAATGAACATAATGCACAGTGAAAAAAGATTCTGGAGGTGGAACAGCATGAAAAGTGTAATCAAGACCACCAGTGAAGCCAACTTTTCTTAAAGTGACTTTGCTCAGGAAAATCTTGGCGGCTCTGCGATGTCTTAAAAACATCATGTGCAGATACTTAGGAAGACATATGTGTCTTAAATCTTGGTGCCAAGTTCATCAAACCAATGTGCGATTTTGATAAATCTGGGACAATTTGCATCTAACACAGTGTTAAAAATGTTATCTATTATTTATCTATGTCAAAACGCTTGTGAATGTATTCAATTTTTTTAGATTTTTGTTGTAATAAAATAACAATGAGGGCAATGAACAGTTACCAAACAGATACCATGTGTTAAAATTGTCATCATATATAACAAAAAAAACATGAGCCTGTAAAAGATAATTGGCCTCATTTATCAAAACTGTCTAATGAACGGTCTTTGCTGCCCATAGAGAGAGACCTGTCAGTCACTTCTAGTAGCACTGGGAATAGTAGGCTGTGGGGAGAATCAGGCTAGTCTCTTCTCTGGCTATGGTCCCTGGCCGGATGTTTAGAATAACTTTCCTCTGAAACGCCGGTGGATGTCAGAGAGTGGTATACCTGGCTGCAATCGTGCAGCCAGGTTGCGACTTATGCTGCATGTGGTTTGGCCAGCATGAGTCAAGTGACAGGTTCCCTTTAAATGCTATATTTATGATAATGTAAAAAATGAGAGCAGGGAACTGCATACAATTGATTACTGTGTGTATGTAATGGCCCTCTGAAGTACCTATCATCAGATGCCAGTGCTGTCAATAAGCCAATATAAAAATGAATACTGTGGATACACACACATAGAGCCCGAATCATCATAGCTTTCACACCAGAATTCTGGCATAAAACTTTTGAAAAGTAGTAAAATTTAGGCGCAATTAAATATACTGCGAATTTTGGCATAGCGACACTAGTTTCTCTCAGCTCCGCCAAAATGGGCGCAGCTGGGGCAGAAAAGGGTCGTAACGGGGGTGTGAAGACATAGCCTGGCTAACGCATGATGAGTTGTGGCGTTTCCTACACCAGAAATGTCACCCCAGTACCTGGTTGGTCGGGTGTACGCCGCTCGTCAGATGTTCCAGATTTATGAAGAGACGTGCACCTCTTCATAAACCTGGAGCGTCTGACTCAAGCATGCCCCCTCATCAAAACTGGCATGAGCAATGCCAGTCTTGATGAATTGGGCCCATAGAATTTTACCGACAATGCTACTAATTCTGCTAAAAGAAGCAACTACATCATTAAAATACAAAAGGGGGGCACATAGAGCAGACCCCGATTCCCAGTGCTCTAAAATATATTTAATGTGCCCCCTCATTTGAAGTTTAAAACTATTTGAAACTATCGGTCCAGTGAAAGAGTTGTGTGGATCACTGCCATCTGAAGTTAAAACCCCCGCTATAATCCTACTATATGGTAGCGTATGGATGGTTAAATGGTGCACCTACCAAACAAACCAGTGATCTATTCGGCAAAGTTAAGGACCGTCTAAAAAATTGTAAAAAACAAACAAAATGGGATCAATAAAAACATAATTAAAAACAACAAGAAAGCCAAGAAATATCGATATTTGCAGATGATACAAAACTATGTAAAGCAGTTAATACAAGAGAAGATAGTATTCTGCTACAGATGGATCTGGATAAGTTGGAAACTTGGGCTGAAAGGTGGCAGATGAGGTTTAACAATGATAAATGTAAGGTTATACACATGGGAAGAAGGAATCAATATCACCATTACACACTGAACGGGAAACCACTGGGTAAATCTGACAGGGAGAAGGACTTGGGGATCCTAGTTAATGATAAACTTACCTGGAGCAGCCAGTGCCAGGCAGCAGCTGCCAAGGCAAACAGGATCATGGGGTGCATTAAAAGAGGTCTGGATACACATGATGAGAGCATTATACTGCCTCTGTACAAATCCCTAGTTAGACCGCACATGGAGTACTGTGTCCAGTTTTGGGCACCGGTGCTCAGGAAGGATATAATGGAACTAGAGAGAGTACAAAGGAGGGCAACAAAATTAATAAAGGGGATGGGAGAACTACAATACCCAGATAGATTAGCGAAATTAGGATTATTTAGTCTAGAAAAAAGACGACTGAGGGGCGATCTAATAACCATGTATAAGTATATAAGGGGACAATACAAATATCTCGCTGAGGATATGTTTATACCAAGGAAGGTGACGGGCACAAGGGGGCATTCTTTGCGTCTGGAGGAGAGAAGGTTTTTCCACCAACATAGAAGAGGATTATTTACTGTTAGGGCAGTGAGAATCTGGAATTGCTTGCCTGAGGAGGTGGTGATGGCGAACTCAGTCGAGGGGTTCAAGAGAGGCCTGGATGTCTTCCTGGAGCAGAACAATATTGTATCATACAATTATTAGGTTCTGTAGAAGGACGTAGATCTGGGGATTTATTATGATGGAATATAGGCTGAACTGGATGGACAAATGTCTTTTTTCGGCCTTACTAACTATGTTACTATGTTACTATGTTACAATCTCCGGATTATTATAATAACCATTTGTTCATATGCAGATTCTGTGTAATTTCCTGATAACTTATAGTAGACATTTACAATGAGATTGCGGAACACAGGGTAGGTCAATGTGGCATTTATAAATGCTGGATATTGTATCATTTTGTGTTGTTGAATAAGCAACTAAATGATGAAAAATAAAATGACATCCACCAATCTAAATTGTGGAATAAATGCATGCAAGTCATGTAGAATTTCACTGCATATACATTGAGAATCTGATGATTGAAAAGAAAGGTAGGCAATAAATGAGTGGACCTGCCATTAGGCGTAAAGTATAGCCTTGCACCTAGTCCTGACATGTAAATGAAAGGTGTACCAAGTAATAATGAAACTTAATGATGAATAATACTCTGGCCCAATGATGGGGGCTGTTGTGCCTTTATTTACACATCAAGAGTTTGCAGGATGCAACAATGATTGTGGCTTTGTGACATACCTGTTATTAGTACATAACAATTTTTCAAGCTGGCAATGTTTTAAAAGCATATCAAATGACAAGCGGGGCTTGCTGGCTCACTTTGACACATGATTTCAATCTACTTCAAATTGTTTGGCTAGCAGTTCTCGAGGAGCAAAGCGAAACACAACATAAAATACAACTCACATTAGAAGTACAAAGAAACTCTTTCCATCAGTCTCTACTTTTCTCCAACCCAAATTTGCGATGTGAAGACACTAGCATGTTGTCATACCCTGTTTCCCCATATACCATATATACCTAGATACAGGCTAGGACTGGCCCATGGGAGAACAGGAGAATCCTCCGGTGGGTCCCTGTGCAAGAGTGGACCGCCACCCTCTTATATGAGCAGTGCTTGGCACAATACACTTGGATCACTGTGTACAGACAGAGGCAGCATCTTATTCATTTATCAATCTACCAAGCTCATTGTTATATCAATTTATGATTGAGGATAATGTCACATTTGCATGTATCTGAAAAGTGGAGCCCTTAGGTTGGTTACTGGTGGGCCCTTGGCATCCTACTCCGACACTGCCCAGATTGTTATGATATCATTTAGGATGTAGTCAGATTGGGATTTGTGACCATAATACAAGTGCAAAACTGCACCTGCAATACACTCGTGTGAAACCGGCCTTAGTTTCTTTATACCTTCAGAGATCAACTATCAGTCAGAGACCTAAGCCTCTCATCCTGCATTGTAATGACCGCTCACTTCCACTTCCATAATATCTCTTATACTGTACATCTTTGTCGAATTGCATTACTCCGATTGCTTCCATAACATGCAAGTGCCCTCAGCTTTTACAACTTACAATCTACCCTATTAACACATCAAATGTGGTCTTATGTTCTGTTACCGTCCAATTACACCATATCTGTGTGCGTGGCCTACAGTATATGCTGTGCGGCACATATGTCCTTGTGACAGTTACGGCAGTCTAACCACTGACTCCTTCATAGTAAAACAGCTAATAAGACAAAATGGAGAGTGAGAACCATGGCCCTGATTCATCACTTGCAATTTTTTATGTCACTTTCCTTTATTGTCTTGTAGTATTAAGTGTTGATTTTGGTGCCAAATTCTTTAAAGGGAACCTGTCACCCCCAAAATCGATGGTGAGGTAAGCTCACCGGCATCAGGGGCTTATCTACAGCATTCTGTGATGCTGTAGATAAGCCCCCGATGTAACCTGAAAGAGGAGAAAAAGAGGTTAGATTATACTCACCCAGGGGCGGTCCCGCTGCGGTCCGGTCAAATGGGTGTCTCAGGTCCGCTTCGGCGCCTCCTATCTTTATTCCATGACATCCTCTTCTGGTCTTCACACTGCGGCTCTGGCTCCGGCGTACTTTGTCTGCCCTGTTGAGGGCAGAGCAAAGTACTGCAGTGCGCAGGCACTGGGCCTCTCTGACCTTTCCGGCACCTGCACAATGCTGTACTTTCCTCTGCCCTCAACAGGGCAGACAAAATATGCCTGCGCCAGAGCCGCGGCGTGAAGACCAGAAGAGGACGTCATGGAATGAAGATGGGAGGCGCTGTTCCGGACCTGAGACACCCATCAGAGCAGGACCGCCCCTGGGTGAGTATAATCTAACCTCTTTTTCTCCTCTTTCAGGTAACATCGGCGGCTTATCTACAGCATTACAGAATGCTGTAGATAAGCCCCTGATGACGGTGAGCTTACCTCACCATCGATTTTGGGGGTGACAGGTTCCCTTTAAAATGGCACACAGTATTAAAGAATTTGGTGCAAAGTAAAAAATGGTCTTTTTCTGTCTTGAACTGTCATTGCGACTTTTTGGCACTAAAACTCACACGTTTTACAAAATAGTGCAAAAATTGCAACAAAAATACTAATGTACGGTACTCAAAAATACACCGGGGAGGGTGAGGGGGTTGGAAACTTGAGTGAAATTGTGCCAAATTTTGAAACGTAAAACAAGTCACAATTGATGAATCAGTCCAAAAAATCTGGAATCCCTAAACTGCACTCGCAAAGTAGAAAACAAAAGGGAAAAACAGCAATCGGCGAGAACATACTGTAAAAAATAGACTTAAAAAAAGACGCAAATAGAATAATGAATTGGGTGTTAAAAAAATATGCCCATGTTTTTGGGGTGATTCAGACATTTTAAAGAGGCATTCCTGCCTGAAGCATATAAATACTAAAATGGTGCTGGGTTGGGGGAGGTTTCCCTGTTCATTGACTTCAGCTGTGCTTGGCCTACTTGGTGCCAATCTTTGTATACATTAGAGCCTCTCCAGTCGAAATCCTGTGACTGGAGTGAATAGATCCATAACTCGCTCAACAATCATCTTTTTGGGGCCCCCATACACATGGGGGTTAGCTGAACCTGTTGACATCAGTGGGTACAGCTGACATGTCTAATATGTAATGGGGGGCTATAGGCTGCATTTAAATCTTGTAGCCATGGTGTGTTTTTTTTTGCCATAAAAGCAATAATAATAATAAAAAAATCACACCAGGAGAACATGCAGCAGGGTATGTGTATCTGTCTCTAGCTCCTTACCTCTCCTTTCCCATCCCCTTGCCATAGAACTTTATGAGCACCAACTTCTATTTCCTATCTCAAAAATGCATATTTAGCGAATTAATTAATTGAGATTATTGAGAATGGAAATTCACTCCTGTAGGAGAAAAAAAAGCCAATTTCTCTTATGATATCTTACAAAGTTTTTTTTTTTATTTTCAGGTGTACTATTGATTTATGAAAAAATAAAATGATGGCTACTCTCATTCTGGCTATGTTCTAACCTAGATGCTACTAAGTTAAACATAAGATAGCAGGTTATATGGCCGTAACAGGGTGCTTACACAAAGGGGGTCAGCTCTGGTTGATCCTATCCTTTTTGTTATTGGGTAGCAAAGGCTAATGCCATTTACAGCAGAAGTATTTGACTAGTAAATAAAGGTGGGGAATTAGTCCCTAGTCATAGAAAGAGCATGGGTGGGGAAACAGGCGCCTGTCACTTCTGCCTGAGCAGCAATATACAGGATTATTATATGGGTCCCATTTTGATCTTTAATCTCAATGGCTGCCTGTGAGGAACACGTCTATGAAGCTGTTGGGAGTCTGGGACAATTCAATGAATGGAGAAATTATCAAAATGTAAAGCAGATGGTTAAAGGGTTAGTCTCATCTTCTTTTTTCATGAGCACACCGCTCCTCACCCTACTGCCTTCCTGCTTGGCAGGTGCATCATGCTCCTGAAGATTGGACCAGTGGCATAATGGAGTTGCTGGCCTAAACTGCACGTTCTTCAATGCTTCTACAGAGGCGGCTTTTCCTCCGCAGCATTAAAGGAGCACAGTACTCCAACGATCCAGCCAACAGTTTCCGCACAAAGCTTACAAGCACACGCACTTTGCCTAGAAAACCAGCCTCCTCTGAGACTGCAGAAGTGGCCCATAACCTAGACACTGAGCACTAAAAAATGGAACTAAAAATCACTCTGATCTTGAGAACAGAGAGGATTAAGAGGTAAATTCCAAAGCGCTCCTTGTTTTAACAAACACTTTGCAGTGTTATTTATTTATGAGAAACCCTTTTTAAAGCTAACAATGTTATCAGTGTTGTGTACTATCCTTATCCAAAAAGTTGCTAGGGGATTGTGCACTTGACCTCTTTTCCAGCGCGTTTTCAGACAGCATCTAGAGTTTGTTCTACAAATCATTTTTTTTTTTTACTAAACTAAGATGGAGTTCATTATTTTCATTATTTGGGGGGACCTTGAGACACATTTGACTTTTTATGACATTTCTTAAATATCAGGTATTCCCCTTTTACATCAATATTTTTACTTGCGTTCTTTTAGTTATTTAAGCACATTGTTGAAAAGGAATAATTTGAGCCTATCATAATAAATTTCCGTACTCGGAAAGCCCAACTTTCAATCAGAGGTGGCTCCTCTCAATACACTAAATTAAGCTGAGCCCACCTCTGTGTAGTCGATGATTGACCCATATTTGTTTGGCCAATGGGAAATAACCCATTTCCAGTGGAATCTGGCAGAGGCTTACTCCCATCTCCCCATTGGGAACACATGAACTTTTGGAAAAACCAAGAATGCATGTTTGGGGGTTTCAGATAAAGTAATATTCCTCCAGCAGGTATTGAATGTACAGTATGTGGCCATAGTGGGCCAAACAATTGAATTTCTCTGCTTGTGATGGAAATGATGTTACCACTGTTTGCACAGACCATACCAATAACCACTAACGGGATGCCTGTAAAACCAAAGTCATTTGTTGGATTCAGATAGGAAGGATGTTCTATTCTGTTGGTCCCCCCAGGGTCTTTTTTCGCTTTTTACCAGAAGATCATGCAATCTAGTTGGCTTTTATTGGTTGATAGATCCAAACAATATACAATGTAATAATGATAATTTGTGAAAATTATCAAAGCATCCAATCAGATTGCAGCTCTCAAGTGGGAAACTAATCATTGCAGTTCGATTGGTTAATATGACTTATTCCCATGCATTTCTTCATATGTTACACACGCATCCATGTGCATGATTTATCAGTCACTGAAAACATTTAATTTTATTTATATCTTTGCATATATACCTTTTCTATATACCTTTAATTTACCATCTTGTATATATAACTTTTATATACCATTTTTTATATATACATTTTATATACCTTCTGTATGTATACGTTTCATGTACCTTTTTGTATATATACCTTTGTTTACCATTTATCTTTTATGTACCTTTTGGTATATACATACCTTTTATGTACTTTTTGATATATATGTATATATAGCTTTTAATTACATTTTTGTATATGTACCTTTTGTTTATCTCTTTGTTAATGTGCATTTTATTTACATTTTGGTAATACATGCACCTTTTTTACCTTTTGGTATATATACATTTTATTTACCTTCTTCTATGTATCCATTTTATGTACCATTTTTTATATATTCCTTTCATTTACCATTTGGTATATATATATTTTACATTTTATGTATTTGTTGATATATATATATATATATATATATATATATATATATATATATATATATATAAATGTATGTATATATGTATGAATACCTTTTATTTAACTATTTGTATATATACATTTTGTTTATATACCTTTTATATACCCTGCGGTACATATATACTCCTTTTATGTACTTTTTGATATATACCTTTTTATATACACTTTATTTACCTTCTACAGTATGTATCTATTTTATGTACCATTTGTTATATATACCTTTCAGTTATCTCTTGGCATATATACAGTACAGACCAAAAGTTTGGACACACTTTCTCATTTAAAGTTTTTTCTGTATTTTCATGACTATGAAAATTGTACATTCACACTGAAGGTGCCAAAACTATGAATTAACACATGTGGAATTATATACTTAACAAAAAAAGTGTGAAACAACTGAAAATATGTTTTATATTCTAGGTTTTTCAAAGTAGCCACCTTTTGCTTTGATGACTGCTTTGCACACTCTTGGCATTCTCTTCATGAGATTCAAGCGGTAGTCAACGAGAATGGTCTTCCAACAATCTTGAAGGAGTTCCCAGAGTTCCCATCCGTTCACCTTTTCTGCGTCACACAAAGACACTGTGGCTGGAACCAAAGATCTCAAATTTGCACCCATCAGACCAAAGCACAGAGTTCCACTGATCTAATGTCCATTCCTTGTGTTCTTTAGCCCAAACAAGTCTCTTCTGCTTGTTGAATGTCCTTAGCAGTGGTTTCCTAGCAGCTATTTTACCATGAAGGCCTGCTGCACAAAGTCTCCTCTTAACAGTTGCTGTAGAGATGTGTCTGCTGCTAGAACTCTGTGTGGCATTGACCTGGTCTCTAATCTGAGCTGCTGTTAACCTGCGATTTCTGAGGCTGGTGACTCAGATAAACTTATCCTTAGAAGCAGAGGTGACTCTTGGTCTTCCTTTGCTGGGGCGGTCCTCATGTGAGCCAGTTTCTTTGTAGCGCTTGATGGTTTTTGCCACTGCACTTGGGGACACTTTCAAAGTTTGCACAATTTTTCGGACTGACTGACCTTCATTTCTTAAAGTAATGATGGCCACTTGTTTTTCTTTACTTAGCTGCTTTTTTCTTGCCATAATACAAATTCTAACAGTCTATTCAGTAGGACTATCAGCTGTGTATCCACCAGACTTCTGCACAACACAACTGATGGTCCCAACCCCATTTATAAGGCAAGAAATCTCACTTATTAAACCTGACAGGGCACACCTGTGAAGTGAAAACCATTCCCGGTGACTACCTCTTGAAGCTCATCAAGAGAATGCCAAGAGTGTGCAAAGTAGTCATCAAAGCAAAAGGTGGCTACTTTGAAGAACCTAGAATGTAAGACATATTTTCAGTTGTTTCACACTTTTTTGTTAAGTATATAATTCCACATGTGTTAATTCATAGTTTTGATGCCTTCAGTGTGAATGTACAATTTTCATAGTCATGAAAATACAGAAAAATCTTTAAATGAGAAGGTGTTTCCAAACTTTTGGTCTGTACTGTACACTTTATTTACCTTATGTACCATTTGTTATATATACCTTTCAGCGTTACCTTTTGGTATATATATATATATATATATATACATACTTCATTTACCTTCTACAGTATGTATCCATTTTATGTACCATTTATTATATATACCTTTCAGTTACCTTTTGGTATATATACCTTTTATTGACCTTTTTGTATATTTCCCTTTTGGTATAAGTAAGCAGTTTCTTTTCTTCCACGGTCTTCATTACGTGGCACAAATTGCTTTGTAAAGTCTTTAGCATGTTGATCTGAGAAAGATATGCCTGCAGGGATGAAAAAAAAATTTCCATATGAGGAAAGCTTCTTAATGAATATGGGGATAATGTATTTTCTCCGGAAAGGCTGGTTGGCCCAGTTAAAGTCACGTAATCAGTCTGAGTCTGTGCCTTGCCTATGTCAGAAGGGGAAGATTAACCCTTCCATTGCACGACATTGAGTAGCATGAAATGACTCATTCTGGTATTCACGGTATTTGCCATTTTTGTCCTCTATCAGCGATGTCTTGCTGTAACGAGACGTAGGCTGATAATATCTCTAGCGCTTCACTAATTATGTAATTATAGGGCTACCTATGCATTTCCAGAATGTGATGGCAGTAATGATGAGGCCTTGCACTATGGCTATTCGCTCCTATACCTGACCATGTAGACATAAATTAACACTGCTTCATTTGGTTGGAATTAGTTTATATTCCCGTTTTGTCTCTTAGTGAAGCCTTAGCGATATTTAATCATTGTGCTCAATGGCACGACCAGAATCTGGAAGGATTACAAGAGGATCCACAGGGAAGATCAACATCTTAGATCCAAAGTGTTCTCGTTTACGGAGTGCCATTTCTGTGATCTGAGATTGTACAGATCTAATTGATGAACGTGAGTTATTGCTGGTATATTCTATAGGCCGGGATCACGGAGGGAGGAAGATATGAGGGCTAAGCTTTTCCCAAGGCTTCCACAAGAAACCCTTCAGTATGTTAAATGGGCCTGTGCAGAAGAAAAGAGGGGGCGTTCCTGTGCATGCTTCCAAGCTCAGCTGTGGCCCTGTCCGTCCTAATCTGCAGATAAGGGTGATAATCCACGGATGGGCTGTTTGGGGCTTTGTGCCAGCAACAGCAGAGAATTCGAGGCAGAGTGGCGTGTAAAGCCGGGGATGAGACCTTATGCGTGGCTTTGCATTTCTTGCCGGTGTGAGCACAGTGCGTGGAATTGACTCGTGTGCTTATGGATTTTATTAGGGTTTTATTCTGAAAGGGACAAGAAAGAGCTAGAACAGAGCACATGCTTCACACAAGTAAAAAATATATATTATCGTCATGAATTTCTATAACCTCAGTATATTCCGTAGCATTGAGCAGAAATGTTTTAACTAGTCTAAAGCATTCTTGCATAATATATTATAAGGTGCAGAATTATATATTGTTGTTGTCCCACTTTGCATCCCATGGTAAAAAATTAAGTTAAAATCGTGCCTTAAGTCACTTGACTAAGTATAATTTGTTATGGTGGTTGGCACCCTACATTATGTGGGTGCAGTGGTTTGTTCCTCAATGATGCAGTTGGATGAGGAGAAATACCCTGTGTGTTGTGGAACAGACCACTGCACACAGATAAAAAGGGGGAGTGATGCCTGGACTGTGAAGTCAGTCAGCGAAAGATTCTTCTCGCCTTGTGTGTGCATTGCAAACAAAAAGGCAATAATGATAGATATAATGTCATTACTGCTCTGCATAAATGGCCAAAGAGTAATTATTTAAAGATGAAGTTCAAGGCAACTGTGGATGATCAGTCCATTTTCATTAATCTTTTCTACAAATTTTTTTTAATCAGAATAAGCATAAAATCCATATTTAAAAATTATGAAATCATCACTTTTATCTTTTTATGGTAAGGGCTTGTTCAGATGAGTGTATATTCAGTCCGTATTCCAAATGGACGGTAGAGCGACAACAAGGGACCGTTGCAGGATAGTCCAGAGGAATAATTTTACATGGATGCTCCTCGTCTGTGGGCTTGTTCAGCATTGTCGCTGCGTTTTTACCACAACAGCAGCAAAATAAATGAGATTTCTAAAATCTTGTTCGCACAGTGCGTTTTTTGAGCTGCATGTGCAGAACGTCAATTCTTTCAGCCTTTTTGGCCCATTTCATTGAATGCATAAAAATTGCATAAAATAACCACATGTAAAACGCATGGAAAATGCACGTAATGCATGCAGCGTTTTTCCTGCCGTCACTCTGCCTTTTTCATGCGAAAAAAAAAAGATTAAAAAAAGCATGGTGTAAACATACCCTAAAATATCTCAGCACAAATTACTCTGATCCATTTTTTCGGTCAGACTCGCTCATTAAATTCAATGGGTGCATAAAAAAAGAATCAACTGTATGGCATGGATTTTTTTCAGACTAATTGCAATTATTAGCACAAAAACAGTTTTTGGCCTTGTATACATTGTTTCACTGATATAAAAGAAGAGATATCAGATGAACATCAAGGACAGACATGAATGCCACGCAGATGACACTTCGAATGCAAATGTAGCAGTTTTCTTTCTGAAAGGAAAATGGATGATTTTTTTCATGCTGCTGTAGGAGCTCACCTTTAGGCTATGTGCACACGTTGCGGATCTGCAGCGTTTCTGCACTGCAAAAAACGCTGCGGATCTGCAGAGAATCCGCAACGTGTGCACATACCCTTAGGGTTCATGCAGACTACAATATTTTCGGTCCAAGCGCAATCAGAAAAATCATCAGATCGTACTCACACTAATGTTATTCTATGGGGCAGAGGAAAAAAAATGGCAGCATGCACAACTTGCATCCATTATTCGGATTGGCCATGCAAGTCAATGGATCCGTCATTTGAGTGCGGTCCGATTTTCACGGTTTGGCAGAATAGAGAAGGCGGAGAAATTATTTTTTTCCATCTTCTCCAGACTTGAGAAAATTGGATCACACTCTGATCAAGCTCTGATCAAACTCTGATCTCTGTGATCACAGCATGATTAGCATAATTGGACCGATGTCAAAAAATACAATTGTGTGACCCTAGACTTAAGGTACCGTTACACTAAACGACTTACCAACGATCACGACCAGCGATACGACCTGGCTGTGATCGTTGGTAAGTCGTTGTGTGGTCGCTGGAGAGCTGTCACACAGACAGCTCTCTCCAGCGACCAACGATCAGGGGAAAGACTTCAGCATCATTGAAACTGTCTTCAACGATGCCGAAGTCCCCGGGTAACCAGGGTAAACATCGGGTTACTAAGCGCAGGGCCGTGCTTAGTAACCCGATATTTACCCTGGTTACCATTGTAAAAGTAAAAAAAAAAAACAGTACATACTCACATTCCGATGTCTGTCACGTCCCCCAGCGTCAGCTTCCCGTACTGACTGTGTCAGCGCCGGCCATAAAGCAGAGCACAGCGGTGACAGTCAGTGCAGGGAAGCTGAAGGCGGGGGACGTGACAGACATCGGAATGTGAGTATGTACTGTTTTTTTTTTTTTACTTTTACAATGGTAACCAGGGTAAATATCGGGTTACTAAGCGCGGCCCTATGCTTAGTAACCCAATGTTTACCCTGGTTACAAGCGAACACATCGCTGGATCGGCGTCACACACGCCGATCCAGCGATGACAGCGGGTGATCAGCGACCAAAAAAAGGTCCTGATCATTCCTCAGCGACCTACGATCTCCCAGCAGGGGCCTGATCGTTGGTCGCTGTCACACACAATGAGATCGTTAGCGGGATCGTTGCTACGTCACAAAAAGCATGACGTTGCAACGATATCGTTAACGAAATCGTTATGTGTGAAGGTACCTTTAGGCTCTTCTCCAACTCGCCAAACGGTGCGCACGCCTTCAAAATCTTATGACATGGTGATTATCATATTAAGGCAGGCCGGTTTAGATTACGTTTTATTTGTCGGCATAAAGATATGTTATATAACATTTATTTACTTGGAGACACAAGGATCTGTTATAAAAGACACTGAAAAACATGGCAAAGGTGCCCATAGATCTTAGCGAGCTGTCAGATGACTCGCAATATTTCATGAGTTCCGCGAGTTTGGCCGAATGTTTTCTATGGTGAGAATGTAGCAAGCTGCTGCCAGAAAGCTCTGGCAGTGACTTAGTTATCTGGAAAATAAAAGGATCTAGTGTTTCAATTCAAGCTTCTCCATCCTTATCTTTCCTGCCGATCAGGAGTCCTCCATGCAGATGATGGGTTAGGCCAATTTTATTCAAAGTGGGTGCGTGGCCTCTAGGCTCATAGTGAAGTAACATAGAAGTTCATGTGCTCATAGACTAATTACAATTCGCAAAAGAATATTAAACTGTATTCTAGCGTGTCATAAATGTATTTTCAGCACAACCATGAAAAATACTCCTGTATGCTAAAAAAAATATGTCTTGCCCCTATTCACATTGAGGTCGGCTGACCCAAGGTGTGGTTTTAGTACCAGAGGCAGGATAGGTCCATCCTCATTGGGTACACCTTGTTGTGGTGGGATGGCTTTTAGGCCTTTTGATCAAACTAGCGTTAACCAAGTGTCCTATGTTATTTACACGTACCATTAATATTTACTTTGATTACTGGTGGGTATATGCTCATTTTGTTTTTTTTCTTGAATTTTGTCTGTGAAATGGCCACAGTTTGAACATGCTCCTACACATTGCACATATAGCAACTTATGTTCCGGCTCATTTCTTTGGTTTTAAGAAAACTATTTGTCTATGGCAGAAGGACACAACAACAGTATATATGTCTGGCTTCCTTGAATTAGTCCCTATAAACTGCATTGTATCACACCTATGGGTCAGGAA